>NC_057809.1:289877354-289975782 GCF_018294505.1 Triticum aestivum
GTGGGGGGTTCTGGTGGTTAGGGCTCGGGGTGTGGCCTAATAGGCCAGGGGCAGCGGGGGTGGGCTGGCTGGGCCGCATGTGTGGCCAGCTGGGCCTCCTTTTCTTTTATTTACTTTTGCTGTTTGACTAAATTTTGAATTTCAAATTTGAACGTGATTGAATCATCGCGAGGTTAACAACAACAATTGCGGTGACGTAGCATCATTATCATGAGATTACTGTAGCATAATTATCCGGGCGTCACAGGAAATCAATCTTATAATAAGAATAGGAACACCTCTGATCTTGAGAATAATATTAAAGAATTTATGAACACTCAAAAAGTTTTCAACACTTCCATAGAAGAATAGTTGAGTAAGATTGATGATTTGTCTAGAAGTGTTGATAGAATTGCTCATGATGTGGAAAATCTCAAGATGATTTTTTGTGCGTAAAGTAGATGAATCAATTAAATCTCTTTATGTTTCTATGGATGAAAGTAAGAAAAGAACCGCTATGCTTAGAGCTAAAAGAGAATTTTTAGAAAAAACATTTTCTAGTGATTTCTTTCGCAAAAGTGATGAAGATCTTAAAATGATTGGTGTTTCCTCTATTGATTCCTTGTTTAGTAAAGTTAAGATTGATGAAAAAGGGACTGGAGAAGAGTCAACTTTAGGTAGAAGGCATCTCAGTATTTCGGAGGGTGAAAATCTTGTTGAAAAAATTGATGAAAGTGGGTTTGAAGAGGTCAAAACTTTAGCTAGTGATGTACCCACTCTTTTGGATTACAAATACTTTAATTATGATAGTTGCTCTTTTATTGATTGTATTTCTTTGTTGCAATCCATGATAAATTCACCCCATGCTTATGAACAAAATAAAGCTTTCACTAAACATATTGTTGATGCTATGATGAAAGCTCTTGAAGAAAAATTGGAATTAGAAGTCTCAATTCCTAAAAAATTGCATGATGACTGGGAACATACTATCAAAGTCAAGATTAAAAATTATGAGTGTTTTGCTTTGTGTGACTTGGGTGCTAGTGTTTCTACAATTCTGAAATTTTTATGTGATGTGCTTGGTCTTACTAATATTGAAGAATGCTCTTTGAATTTGCACTTGGAGGATTCTACTATTAAAAAGCCTATGGGAAGAATTAATGATGTTCTTATTATTGCAAATAGGAATTATGTGCCCATAGATTTTATTGTTCTTGATATTGGTTGCAATCCGTATTGTCCAATTATTCTTGGTAGACTGTTTTTACGCACTATCGGTGTCGTGATTGATATGAAAGAAGGCAATATTAAGTTCCAATTTCCTCTGAGGAAGGGTATGTGATGCGGAGCATCCCAAGGTCATCCCCATGGACCTACCTACATCTCCCACGACACCACTTGGACCAATGACAAGAGCCCGTGCGAGAGCCATTGAGAACAAGGTTAACTCTCTCCTTGTTGAACTTCCCTTTGACCCACTTGAGACATGGCTACTACCTCAAGCGGAGATGCTTTGTGTGCTTAGGTACCAAGTAAGCAACCAAGGAGGACTCACGATGCAAGAAGGACATCAAGAGCATGAAGAACATCATCCCAGCTCAGAAGTCCCAGAACAACCGCCCATGCACCGCCCAACTACCGCCCGGGCGGTACAACCGCTCGACCACCGGTCAACTACCGGTCAAGCTTCTGACATCAAGCGGTGCAAGGACGGTACAACCCCGGTTTATCCCTGCAACAGCCACCTGGCCGGTAGAACCGCCCCAAGCACCGGTACAACCGCTGAGCACATCCGGAAACGCCTCCAGGAACCAGTACCTAAGCTCCCAGCGCTACAACTGCCCCCATGACCGGTACAACCGCCCTGCCTGCGCGCGGCGACAGGGGTGTCACCCCATGTATCCCCCAACTTACCACTTGGACTATATATACTTGTCCCTTAGATCCGTACTAGGGTTAGCATTGGTTTAGCTCATTTTGAGAGATAGAGCTTCGCTCATCCACATCGGATCTACTCCTAGTGAGAGACCGCGGCCTCTTCGGAGAAGATCCCTTTGGATTCAAGACCCCTCTTTAGGGAAGAACATCAAGACCTCCTCATGGAGAAGACCGGCTACCCTTGTATCGTCCTTGGTTGGTTGTGTACCGTGTGAACCCTATGTATTTGAGGATCTAGCACATGTGTGACTTTCTTGTGTTGGTTTAGTGTTTCTCTTGTGTTTCCCTTGTGTTTTCCCTCTCTTTCCACCTCGTGTTCTTCGTGTTCACCGTGGGATCCGCTCCTATCGTGAAAGATCGGGCTATAGGGTTTCTACCCTACATCATCTTAGTATCATGAGCCAGGTTGATCACGATTTCGGAGCCTCCCCGTTGTGTTTCTAGGCTAGTTTTTGTTGTTTCTCGTCCTAATTCGAAAATTCCCCACAAAAATAACCCCAAATTTTTTGTGATTTGTTGGTGTGTTGAGATTTTGTTGGATTTGATCTGGGGATTTGCCTTGCTACTTGTGGACCTAGCATCTCTCCAATTTTCTCCACCTTCCATCCATGAAATCGCTCAAATTTTGACCTCGAAATCACCCTTCCCGCTCCAAAACACGCATCGATCCAGATCCTGCGATCTTTTTCCGACCCCAGCGGTACTACCGCCCCTCCGAGCGGCACTACCGCTTAAATACCACTAGCGGTACTACCACCTATACAAGCGGTACTGCTGCCCCGCCCAGTTTCAGTCAAAACCGTTTGGCATCTTTGCCTCAACCACTATACACCATCACCACTTCCGCATACCACCACCATTTTGGACCGTTTCGCTCTCCGACACGTTTGCCACGTCGAGCTTTCAGAATTTGAGCTGCGGTACCGTATCCTTTTGTGTTTCGGCTATCTAGGTACGGTTCGACATCGACATCACCGCCGCTCATCTTCGCCACGGACGCGTCAACAACAACGACCACCTCGACTACATCTTGGTATTCATGCCACCCATTTGATCACCGTCCTCCGTTCTTTCTTACAGACGAGGAACCGAAGAATGGTAACCTCGTCTTGGTATTGGACATATCACTCTTGCCATTACATTTATAGCCATCATAGCCTTACTCCTTTGCGTTGCTTACCCATCGAGACTAGCCTTTGAGTATTGCCGGCAACGAGACTTGTGCACATTAGTGATCATACTTCCCATAGCATACATACCTCATTGTTGCATATATTGGTATCATCTCTTGTGTCACAAAGTTGTCGTCGCATACACAATTGCTATCTTGGTTTGTTAAGCATGCCATGAGAAAAGAGCTCAAACATCAAAGAGCCAAACAAGCTTTTAAGCAAAGAGGAAAGATAACAAAAGAGCTTTTAAGCAAGAACCATAGCATCATACAACATTAAGATTATCATACTCGATCATCTTGGATCATATCATAGAAACACCTTGCATAGAGCATACTTGCGATAGAAGTCGTTGCATTTTTGCTAAGTAGGTTGTGCACAAGTTCTTGTATCCGCCTATTGTGCAATCGTGCTAGCGTCTCTCTAGCGTTGTGCAACAAGAGCATTTTTGTGGATTCCACATTTTAGCTCACCCTTGGTTGCACGACCCCACTTATCTTTTCGCGTGTGTGTTTCTGTGTACCTTATTGCTTGGTCTACTTGTTACATTGCATCTTGCGAATCTTTTCCAACATTATTGAAGCTCACTTACAATTGCATCAAATTTTGTGCCACCATCCTAACCAAGCTCCACCATAAGCTTTTACTTGTGTAGGTGTGAGAAACCGACAAGAGCTAGTATCAATTGTGCTATTTCCTTGTCCTACATTGGAGTGATCATCGATCCACTTTCAACTTCGGTCAAGGTACATTTGGTATTCGTTCTTCTCTTTCTACCACTCACATTTGTCTTGGAATGATGGATAGGCCAAGTACTTCTACCAACCCACTCTTCATGGAGAAAGACGACGACATGAACTCCTTCGTCACCAAGAGTCACCTCTTTGTTGCACAACGTGCTTTGCATCAAGAGCAACAAGCTACGAGTGAACGCATCGACAACCTCGCCGCCGACTTGCGACTCTCCGAGCAACGTACAAGGGAGTACTTCGACCACAAGCTCGATGATCACAAGCAAGAGAATGACGCAAGAATGGACGAGATTCGTGCTTTGTTGCTCAACCGCTCTTCTTCCACTTCAAGAAGGAGCCATTCAAGTCGACACTCTGACTTCACCCTCTCCGGCTCAAGTACACCGACTTCGAACACTCTAGGCCGTGCCGCGTGCAACGATCGTCAAGCAAGCCTCAATCCTCTACACGACACCAACTCTCAAGAGCGGCAACAACTTCAAACCTAAGAGGCTTTCGTGCTAGCACGAGAACGGCAAAGACAACGCCAACATGAAGAGGAAGAGCGCGCGCGTCTACATCAAGATGCACAAGATGTTGAGGCACAACGTCATCCGTGATGCTCAAGCATTTGCGACGCAACAAGCTCTACGAGATTCAAGTCGAGCCGTAGCCGACCGAGGCCGACAAGCCCATGAACAAGAGAAAGCACTTCGCGAAGAAATTCATGAACGACGACATCAAGCTCGCGTGCACCGTCACGTTCCTCAAGTTCCTCCTCGAGCTCGACAAGCTTCTCCACAAGCTCGCCAAGAACATCAAGTACATCAAGAACATGAAGACATTGGAGATCCTCCACAATAAGAGCATCATGAGGTCGACAACCCTCCGCGCCAAGAGCACCACGAGTTGAACAATCATCTACAACACGGGCGTCATCATCCACGACCCCAACACAATGAAAAAAGCAACGCTACGGCAAACTCAAGTTCACCATGCCCAAGTTCAACGAAAGCAACAATCCCGAAGAGTACCTTTCATGGGCATTGAAGGTTGACAAGATTTTCCGTTTGCATAACTATGAAGAAGAGAAGAAGATCGCGATGGCATCCCTTGAGTTTCAAGACTATGTCCTCATTTGGTGGGAACAAGTAATCGTGCGCCGTGAGGCAAGAGGTGAACCACCCATCACTACTTGGGCGCAAATGAAGGATGTCATGAGAGCACGATTCGTGCCTACCTACTACAACCGCGACCTCTTCAAGAAACTCCAACTCCTCAAGCAAGGAACCAAGAGCATTGAAGAGTACTACAAGGAAATGGAGATTGCCATGATAAGAGCCAACGTCACGGAAGATTATGAGCAAACAATGGCACATTTCTTGAATGGCCTCAATCATCCCATCAAGAAGATCACCGATTTCCAACCATACTCGAACCTCATCGAGCTAGTGCATCAAGCTACCAAAGCGGAACACCAAGTGCAAGATGATTTCAAGTATGCCAAGTTCTCATCCAAGTCATACGGCTTCTCCAACAACCAAGTTTCAACGACTCCATCACCGACTACCAAGCCTTCTACTACCGACATCGACAAGTCGATCTCAAAGAAAGCCTCGTCAACTCCAAGTCATCCTACTATGAGCAACTTCAAGCCGAGAGCTTCATCATCATCAACCCCAACTGATGAGACCGTCAAGACGAGTTCCTTCAAGTGTTTCACTTGCAGAGGCCAAGGCCACAAGTCCTACGAATGTACCAATAAGAGGACCATGATCCTCAATGACGACAACACTTATGACTCAATGAGCGAAGGAGAAATGGACGCTCTTGAGCAAGTCGCCATGCACCGGCAAGTGAACAATGAAGAAGAACAAGTCTTTTGCGATGAAGATTCAAGTCCCGCTCTTATTGTCTCCAAAGTCTTGACTCTCCAACATCACCAAGAAGAAGACCAAAGATGCCACATCTTTCATACCAAGGCCGGCATCAATGGACGATCCGTCAAGGTCATCATCGATGGAGGGAGTTGTTATAACCTCGCAAGTGAAGAACTTTGCTCCAAGCTCCAATTGCCCAAGACGAAGCACCCTCATCCATACAAAGTGTAACGGCTTAGCGACTCCGGCACTATCCAAGTCGAGCATCGAGTACAATTCTCCTTCAAAATTGGCGCCTACGAAGACACCTTGGAGTGCGACGTCGTTCCAATGACCGTTTGCCACATTCTCCTTGGACGTCCATGGCAATTTGATAGAGGAGTCATCCACAACGGCCGTACGAACCACTACATCTTCAAGATGAAGGGCAAGGAGTACGTCCTCCGTCTAATGTCGCCAAGCCAAGTGATATCCGACAAGCAAGCCACCCATCATGGAGATCATAGTAAGAGAGCGAGCCACCAAAAAGAGAGTGAGCGCCACAAGCCCAAATCGAACACCTCCACGATGAGAGAAAAAAAGAACTTAGTCCTATTTGCCACCAAAAGTGAGATAAGAGGAGTGTGTGAGAACCCATCTAGTGTCCTACACTACGTCCTTGTGTGCAAGGACAATGCACCACAAACTAACACTTCTCACACTCTTCCTCTAGTGTTGTCTTCTCTTTTGCAGGAATTTCACGATGTTTTCCCCGACGAGCTACCTCCGGGACTACCTCCTCTACGAGACATTGAGCACCGCATCGACCTCATCCCCGGAGCACCACTTCCAAACAAAGCTCCCTACCGCGTCAACCCCGAAGAAACCAAATAAATACAAAGTCAAGTAAAGCATCTCATAGACCATGGACATGTGCGTGAAAGTTTGAGCCCTTCTACCGTCCCGATCATTCTTGTGCCAAAACGAGATGGTAGCTTTCGCATGTGCTCCGATTGTAGACCTATCAATGCTATCACCGTTCGTTATAGGTATCCCATTCCATGCCTTGATGACATGCTTGATGAACTTAGTGGTGCCACTATCTTTTCGAAAATTGATATTAATAGTGGTTACTATCAAATACGCATACAAGAGGGTGATGAATGGAAAACCGCTTTCAAAACCAAGTTTGGCTTGTATGAATGGTTAGTCATGCCCATGGGTCTATCGGAAGCACAGGGTACTTTTATGCGTCTTATGAATCATGTCTTTCACCCTTACATTGGTGTGTTTGTTGTGGTCTACTTTGATGATATCCTTGTTTTTAGCAAGTCTCTCAAAGAGCATGTCACCCATGTCTGAACCATTTTACAAACTCTTCAAAAAGAGCATCTCTATGCTAATATGGAGAAATGCCTTTTTAGCATTGATAAGCTCGTTTTCTTGGGTTTTGTTGTCTCTTCCAAGGGTGTTCACGTTGATGAGTCCAAGATCAATGCTATTAAGACTTGGCCACAACCAACCAATTTGCAACAAGCGCGTAGCTTTCTTGGCCTTGCGGGTTTGTATCATCGCTTTGTGAAAGATTTTAGCACCATTGCTTCTCCTTTGCATGCTTTGAGCAAGAAGAATGCGCCTTTTGTTTGGGGACCATCCCAAGATATCGCTTTCAATGAGCTCAAGAATTTGCTTACTCATGCTCCCGTGCTTGCTTTACCCAACTTTGACAAACCCTTTGAGATTCATTGTGATGCTAGTGGTAATGGCATAGGAGGTGTGTTAACGCAAGAGAAGCGCCCCATAGCTTACTTTAGTGAGAAACTTTCCGGAGCGCAACTCAATTACCCCATCTATGACAAAGAGCTATATGCCTTAGTCCACGTTTTGCATGAATGGGAACACTATCTTCGCCCTCATGAATTTATCATTCATACCGATCATGAAACACTCAAGTATCTTAAGGGCCAAACCAAGTTGAACAAGAGTCATGCTAAATGGAGTGAATTTATTGAGTCTTTTCCTTATGTCATCAAGTACATTAAAGGTAAGGAAAACATTGTGGCAGATGCCCTATCCCGAGCTATCAAACTTTGCATCCCTGAGTCTTCTCTTCGTTTGTTGCTTTTGTAGGAATCTCATGGAGGAGGCTTAATGGGACATTTTGGACGAGACAAGACGTTCTCTACGCTTTCAAAGAACTAATATTGGCCCAAGATGCTTCGCGACATCAACCGCTTCACCAACCGATGCTCTACATGTCGCAAAGCTAAGTCCAAAGCTCAATCCCATGGCCTTTATATGCCTCTACCCATTCCATATCAACCATGGGAAGACATTAGCATGGACTTTGTACTTGGTTTGCCTAGGACTCGAAATGGGAAGGATTTGGTATTTTTCGTTGTGGACCGTTTCTCAAAAATGGCACATTTCATTCCTTGCAATAAGATAAACGATGCTTCACATGTTGCTAATCTCTTTTTTAGGGACATATTGCGTCTACATGGAGTGCCAAAGACTATCGTCTCGGACTGCGACGTCAAGTTCCTAAGCTTCTTTTGGAAGACCCTATGCGCCAAGCTCGGAATCAAGCTACTCTTCTCCACGGCTTACCATCCTCAAACCGACGGCCAAACGGAGGTGACCAACCGCACACTCTCCGCTCTACTTCGAGTACTCATCAAGAAGAACATCAAGGAGTGGGAGGAGTGCCTACCTATCGCCGAGTTCGCCTACAACCGAGCAAGACACTCAACAACCGGCAAGTCCCCTTTCGAGGTAGTCTACGGATTCAACCCGTTGTCACTATTGGACATTCTCCCCCTACCACTCCAAGAGCGCATCAATTTGGACGCAAGTGCACGCGTGACCCATCTCAAGAAGGTGCGTGATGATACAAGGCAAACGTCGAGCGCCAAGTACAATGACTTGCGACCAAGCGCAACATCAACAAGCACCCCATGGTCTTCAATTTGGTGATCTCGTGTGGCTACACCTTCGCAAGGACCGCTTTCCACAAGAACGCAAGTCCAAACTTCGACCACGAGCGGACGAACCCTTAAAGGTGCTTGCACACTACAACGACAACGCTTACAAGATCGACCTCCCCCACGACAAGTACAACATGAGCGATATCTTCAATGTCAAGGACCTCTTGCCCTTCCATGGTGATGAAGAATTCGATCCGGGGACGGATCTTCCCCAAGGGAGGGGAGATGATGCGTAGCATCCCAAGGTCATCCCCATGGAACTACCTACATCTCCCACGACACCACTTGGACCAATGACAAGAGCCCGTGCGAGAGCCATTGAGAACGAGGTTAAATCTCTCCTTGTTGAACTTCCCTTTGACCCACTTGAGACATGGCTACTACCTCAAGCGGAGATGCTTTGTGTGCTTAGGTACCAAGTAAGCAACAAAGGAGGAGTCACGATGCAAGAAGGACATCAACAGCATGAAGAACACCATCCCAGCTCAGAAGTCCCGGAGCAACCGCCCATGCACCGCCCAACAAGGAACAATGTGATGATAGCATAAATATCAATCTCCATAGTGATATTAGGTATTCTATTAGCTTATCCTGAACCCGACGGCCGAGATGTGCATTCGTACAAAGTAATTTAGTACGGACTATCAAAAGCATTGTCAATTTGTGATTTGAGTTCCGGAGATACAGGTGGTAAGTTATGGGTAATGCGGGGGAATTGTCGGATTTCGGATTCCGGCAGGTTCGAACTCTGGGGTGCGCATGGAGATCTTTCCCCTATCGACTCGCGCTTCTATGGCCCGCAAGAAATCTAGGCTGGAAAGAAGAACACACAAGGGACATGAGGTTTATACTGGTTCGGGCCACCGATGTGGTGTAATACCCTACTCCAGTGTGTTGTGTGGTGGATTGCCTCGGGGGCTGATGATGAACAATACAGGGGGAAGAATGGCCTCGCGAGAGGTGTTCTTGAGCTAGTGCAGTGTGTTCTACTTGGTCCGGACCTCTCTCTCTCTTTCTTTCTCTTCTCTCTTTCTTTCCTCTAGACCTCCCTCTCTTTCTTTTCCACTCGGGGGCTAGTCCTATTTATAGAGGCCTTGGTCCTCTTCCCAAAAAATGAGCGGGAAGGGCGCCAACAATTGGTCATTTTGAAGGGGAACATCTAGTACAAGTTATCCTTACCAAAGGTGGTCTTCGGCTGCCAAATGCACTCGTGATGACGCCGTCTTGGGCTCCACGGTGACCTCCATCCTGCCGCTCTGCTGGTCTTGGTCTCGTTGCATCAGAATGGTAACCTTTGCCCGATGCCTTGGCCTGTGCTTGCTCCCTTTGCACCGAAGGGGAAACAAGGACACTGCGCATGCCGGCGCCCGCCTGGCGCCCACCTAATCTCGATCGTCATGGCTTGCGTCACGGGCTCCTCGCGAGGCACCCCTGCCTTGATCTCTCTGCCTCCTCGCGAGCCTGCCTGATGAGGCTGCTCCTGAGGAAGCCTCTTGTCGTCCGCCCCGCAAGGCTTGGCCCCTTGCGAGGGTCTTGAGCTTGAGCTGATGAAGCTGGGCCGCACTAGGCCCCCACTCGAGCCACGCCGTAGGCCGCAGGCAGGCAAGTCTGGGGACCCCCGTTCCCAGAATGCCGACAGTAGCCCCCGGGCCCAAGGCGCACTCGGGCTTGGCTTAGCAGAGAAGCTAAGGGGCAAGCGCGAAGTGCCGCGGGCCCCAATAGCCTGCGGCCTTGGGCGCCGCGTGGCGATTGATTGCACGTGGGCGTCTGCGCTTCCCCACGACGCATTGTTACGCACCCGGCTAATCGGACCCGTAGTTGCACACAGTTGTTCCCTTTTCCGCTGCTCGCTCGCCTCCTACCTTTCCTTCTTCTTCGAGCTCCAACCTCCGCCGCCAATCCGGCTCGAGCTCTTCCCTCTTTCCATCGCCATGGTGCCAACAAAGAAAGGAAAGGGGAAGAAGCCCGCGCCTTCGCCCCGCTCACCTCCGGTGGCGGCCCCTGTCGTTGATCGGTCGATCATACTCAATCCAGAAGCCCTGAACAAGGTCCGCTCTGCCCTTGCCACTATATTCAATGAGTGCGGCAGGACCACAGTCTGGCCTGCGTCCCATGCCTCCCTTGATAGGATCGTCACGGAGGTCCGATTCTTTGCTGATGCCCTGTGGGCGGGTCTGGTTCCCCCCTTTTCCGCTTTTTTCAATGCGGTGCTCTCCCATTATCAGATCTGCATGATGCACCTCGGGCCTGAGTCCATCACCCTTCTGGCTGTCTTTGCTTTTGTTTGCGAGGCAATGGTAGGCATTCCTCCTTCCGTTGCCCTGTTGCGCCACTTCTTTTCCTTGCACTTGAGCAACCCCACTCAGTGCTCAGGGTGCATGGGCTTCTTCGCCGTGCCAGAGACGGCCGCTTTAGGGATCAACTTCGGCCTTCCTCCTTCTGAGGCCAGGTTCAGAGAGCGGTGGATGTATGTGGACGTCGGAGTTCCCAACCCTCTGCTCTCACACCCGACCTCGCCTGCTGTTCCCCACTCGGGCTGGGACCATGAGATGCTCGTGAGCCCCCGGCTCGCCTTCGTCTGGCGCCGCTTCCAGAGTTTGAGGGCGCTCAATGTGACTACACCCAAGGTGGTGAAGGAGTTCCTCCAATGCTGCATTGCTCCTCTCCAGCGCCACTCTCGCCGGATGTGGGACTTTGCGGGGCACAGAGACCGCATGCGACTTCAGGAGGAGGACTTGGCGCCTGAAGTGCTGCGGACGGTGCTCAGGGTCTTGACTGGCGATCCTTCCCCAAGCAGCCTTCGGCATGATGGTGCCCTTTTGTATCTTTGCTCTGGCAGGGCCGATTTTGTGAGGCAGATGCCCAGCTTCGACGAGTGGGGGTTGCGCCTGGCTGGCTTCACGGGGCCCTGCAAGAACCCAGCCGCCGTGGTTGCTCCCCCTGTCGTCCACAGTGATCCTTCCTTAGGCGATAGAGCGGGGAGACGAGAATCGGCGGGAGCTGAGGCGACTAATGTCGAGGTGCCGATGCCGCGAGAAGCCCTGAAGGCGGCGCCTCCCGAGGCCTGCCCTGGAGCGGCGGCTGGCGCGAAGTTGCGACCCTCGGCTCTTGAGGCCGGGGCTCCCGAGGCCCCGGCCGTTCCTCGCGAGGCGATGCCTGATGGCGTCCCCCAGGCCGGCTCCTTCGGCGCTGATCTTCTTGATGCTTCTTCCACGCCCCAGGCCGACCCCTGCGTCGGGCGCTTAGGTCGGTTCCGTGTAGATTTGGAGGCCCTCCGCAAGAGGAAGGAGGCTAGGGATGGCAATGGGTCGGGTTTGGGGCGGGTGGAGCTGGTCCAAATCCAACCCATGACCCATCTTCCTACCCTCTGCCCATCCACCAAATTATCCATGGGCAAAACTTGTGCCCATGTCCAAACCCACTGGATACCCACATACCCATGGAGCTCCATGGGCATAGAAAAGTCAGCATGAAGCCTTCCCAAAGAGCAAATTAACTCATCATCATTCACTCACAAATGACAACATAAGCTACATGCATAAGTAGGCAACAAGTAATACGATGAGTCCTTAAGTGTGACATACCATAGGTTGATTCTCCAGCATATAGCTCATGGAACAAGTTGCATATTTCCTGCCATTTCCCATTGATTCGCTCTTTCTACTATCACTGGCATATGGCCCCACATGTCATACGGGTATCCATTGGATATCCATGGAGCACAAACTATAACCATGCCCAACCTGGCTGTTCGTGGGTATCCATATCCATGGACCCATGGGCGAAAATGTGCTCCATACCCTTGCCCAACTGGGTCGGGTATCCATGGATATCCAGATCCGTGGATAAAATTGCCATCCCTAAAGGAGGCCTTGGGTGGCAACGACCGCCCTTGCCGCTTGTTGAAGCGCAGGAAGTACTTTCCCATGGACGAGTAAGTCCTCTTCTTTCTCTACTCATTTACTTTACTATCCCTGCGGCTGATTGTGGCCTTTCAGGCCCTGTCCTGCCAAATTCGCCGAGTCGGCCCAGGAGCCAGCCCCCAAAGCTTTGCCTTCTCCGCTGGCTCTGGGCGCGCCGAGCTCGAGCGGCACCCTCGCCGCTGGACCGGTTGGTGGAGTGGTCTGTTCCACCGGGCACCTTGAGCCTACGCGCCCGCTGTCCCTTCTTCATGAGTCCTCCTGGGGCACATCTGGCTTGCCCCGCGTTCCTCCTCTGATCATAGAGGGTGAATGGTTGAAGTCTGCCTTCAGCTCCTCCTCCGTGGGTGGACCGATGTCCGGCTGGATTCCCAGAGGGGTCCATTCGGCGATGGCTAGGGCGCCAGCCCCCAGCTCCGCGCCGGGAGGGGGCATGCCACCTCGGGGCCCTCCGCATACTCCGGTGGAAGAGGGTGATGCGGAAGACGTGCTCAGGCACGCTCGGGAGCGTCGCGCCCTTCGCCAAGAGTTCGTCCAGGGGGCGGCGGATGCGGTGAGCTAGATCAGGGCAGAGCTTGCTGGCGAGGATGCGCGCCTCGAGGCTAAAGGTTTCCACCTTGCTAAGGAGAGGCGCAAACTGAAGGTAGCCGTCGCCCTCGCGCGTCACCAACGTGATCTTGACAACGCGAAGGCTGAGGATGACGTTGTTGCGCGCGAAGTCCGGGCCCAGGAAGAGGCCGACCGCCGTGTGGCGGAAGCTCGCTCGGCCTTCAAGCGCGAATACAAAGCGAGGTTGGGGCTGATCAGGGCCGAGGCTGAGGGTAGGACTGTGGCCCTCAGGGCCAAACTAGCTGAAGTGAAGCGGCGTGCGGACTCATCCGTAGCCGCCCTTGGCACATCGCAGGCGGAGCTGGCCTCTTCCCGGGCCAAGCTGCTTCTTCTCCAACAGAGGGTTGATGACGCCGAGGCCATCGCGCAGCGGAATGAGGACGGGATCCGTCGGCGGCGGGTTCTGGAACACGTGCATGCCCCCATGCTTCGAACGCTCAGGGAGAGGGCCAACACAACTTTGGGCAACATTTGCGAGGCTGCCGCTAAAGAGCCGCATGAGGCCAGCTACGCCGGCAACCTCCAGTTTTTCACCGACATGGTGACGCTTCTAGAGAACCGCTCCGAGAGGTCCCGTTGGCTTGTCGAAGAGAGGAGCCGAGCCTTGCTCGGGTGTGCCTTCTCCCATGTCTTCAGCTATCTGCAGGACAGGGACCCCCACTTCGACTTCGACGCTGCCATCGCACCCGTGCCCATAGTCGTCCGGGGTGACCTGGCGCAATGGGTGGAGGACAATGTGGATGCCCCCGTCAGGGCCTTTGCGTCTGACGATGACGGCGTGATCATGGCCGCCGATGAAGGCTGCGTTGTGGACGATCCTGGCGCTGTCGGAGGTGTTGGTGGTGGCGGCGACGATGTCAGCGACGCTAGTGATGCCTCCAGGGGTGCCCTAGAAGACGCGGTGAGTGATATGTCCGACTGACCGTATGTCGCTGCTGTTTACCCTGCACGAAGAAGGTTCGGGCTCGGCCCTGAAGAATGTAAGAGCATTTTGGGAGGGGAGGCCCCTCATGTAAAGGTTTGCGATCAGTATCCTGGTAAACATAACGTTGTGTGTGAGCTTACCTGCTAGCCCGGTGATTTGTCAGCCGACTTGTTTTCCTTTCGACTCCTACGAGTTCCGAGCGGGCCTGCGGGGGCCGCCGCGCCTCGGGTGTATTCTGATTATCCTGTTGATCCTGTGATGAGAACCTCCAGAGAGGGTGCGGTGACAGCAGTCCCGTATGTAGTCGTGCCTCGCCCGGCCCAGCTCGCGAGGGGTTTGCGAGGCGGGGGGGGGGGGCAGCCGACGCTAACTTTGGACGCAAAGCCGAAATCAGAACACGAGAGATTGCTTGAACGAGACTAAACACCCCTTCCCCAAACACACGCAAGTCTCGAGCTCAAATCCATCTTAAATCCAAACCGAAGAAACTTGTCAACAAGGAAGAAGCGAAAAGCAAAAGGTCGCGTCCGACACCTAGTCTAGTCTTCGACGTCTTCTCACCAGCGCGGAGCTAAGTGCTGCCACTGGGCGTGGGCGGGAGCGCCCGAGGCCCGAGGGCGGCTCTCCGGAGACTCCGGGGCATGTACAGCCCCACTCATTATTACGTGAGAGTGTCACGGGCGGCGAGCTTCACAGGCACTGGGCCTTCTTCACAGGTACCAGCCTTGCTTCATATCACCTGACGAGGGCCCCGCCTTGCGCCACACTCTACCGCCATTGACGGCGGCCGGAGACCAAGGATGACGCCAATGGGGTAGAGCGGTCGCCAGCGGTTCCCCCGACAACCACGGGTCCTCTGCTGGGGGCAGGCCTTGGGGCACCTCCCCGGCAGAGGGCCTACCTCCTAAGAGCGCCTTGCTCCGATCGCTGCGGGGGCGGACCCGGATCTCGGCCCCTCTCCTGCAGCCCCCTGCGCCCTCCTCCTGAGGGATAGGAGGCTGCAGCATTGGGGCAGCCATCTGCTGCGGTGACCTGTATCTCCTGCGACCCATGGTTAGCATAAGCTTGCTCCTGAGGAATGAGTGGTACCCGATAGTTGCTGCCACTGGTGCGGTTGTCGAGGCTCTCTTGGGGTTCTTGAAAGAGCTCAGCTTCTGGCGCCTCCTCGCCCCACCCTGGACCGAGGAATGAGCCATGATCTTCTTCCAGCGTGCACCCCTGATCCACCATGCGGGGCACATAAGCTTCTGGGTCCACCGCCTCGTGGGCCTCGCCGTAGCGCCCCGCATGCAACGCAGTCCGGCTTGGAGCGTCGTCTTGGGGGTGATGGCGCGACGGTCTGCCGAAACCGGAGGCCATGGCGTGCACCCCTTCGCTGGCCGGAGGTGGGGCCGACGCGACTTGTTGCTCAGTGCCGACGGAGGCGTTGGCGCTGAACAGGCCCTGGAGCCCACTTAAAGTTGTGTGAGCACATATAATGCCGCCATACGGCCCGCCCTGGACCTAGGGCGGCAGCTGGACGCAGAAAGGAGGTGCTCCTGAGGCGGCGGCGTCTAGGAGCTCGGCTACTCGCTCCAACAACATGTCGCGGCCGCCCTCTAGCAGCCGTGATGAGGACATCAATACAATTGTTACACCCACAGCCCCTGCTGCTATACATACTGGACCAATTACTAGAGCTCGTGCACGCCAACTAAATTACCAGGTACTTTCGTTTCTTGGTAATGATTCTAATGTTCATGAGAATATGATGCTGCCTAAATTGGATACATTTGTTTTGCTTACAAATGAAGGGCCTAGCTTGGAGAAGGATGAACATTGGGGCAAGAACAAGCATGGAGATGATGGCATGCGCAAGGGAAACAAGAACGGAGTTACAAGTGATGATTTCAGGACTTTGAAGCCACCATAATGGGTGCATGAAGCCTTGGACGAAATATACAAGATGCCACTTCATAAATTTCGTCCCGAGGCTATTTTAGGTGCTACGTCACCTTATTATTGGGCCAGGCCCATGTAATTTCGAAATACATAAGTATAGGCTATTTTTAGAGACCGTATGTGTGGGAAAACAAGAGATAGGGTTGATTTCGGACCCCTCCACCAAGGGCCACGAAATTCCCCCCCTCTTCCTCCATATATACAGCCCTTAGGGCATCGTTTAGACTTTGGGTTTTGTTTAGATTAAAAGTTCGCCATATCTGCAACTTCGCGTACTTCGTTTGTGTTCAACGACCAGACAAAGGCGTCACAGAACCCCACCTTGATCAATAAAGCTTTCATCTTATATTCGCAATATCCAGATTGCAATCTTAGTTTCTTGCTTGTTCTTCGTTTGCTCGCAGGAAACAGACCCTCGTGGTCAGGTTGATCGTGCTCCAGCGTGGTCAATAACCTCTCGGAATTGGTTTAGCGATTGCTAAGGCGCGACGTCCTCGCACGTTCGTAGTCGGATCGTCAAAGTCGACTTCCACCAAAGCGATATCCATCATCTCATCGAAAGACGGGACACCTTTGCCTCTATCAAGTGGTATCAGATTTCCAGGTTGCTCGGTGAGATTTTACAGTTTTTCGTAGTTTAGATCGAGTCTGTTCTTCATACCTACAGTCCACGAAAAAGCCACAAAAAAATTAGGGTTAGTTCATCATATCCGAACCAATCTGAGCCTTTGCATAATCTTTTTAGGGTTTTGCTTTGTTGAATTTGCGGTTGCATCGTCGTGTCTAGTTGCTGGTCTTAGAGTCTAGTCTTTTAGAGTTTCGAGTTCTGGTCATAAGTTGTCACGCCGCCGCCGCACCATCATCATCACCCCTGCCATCTACCACCACCGCTTATCCGCCACCGCTTCGAATCCGTATCCATATACCACCACAGCTGTCATATACCACCACCGCTGCCATCTACCACCATATATCCACCACCAATCCGAGTTCTTGTCATATTAGGTTTGTTTTCGAGATCCATCTAGATTCCGATTCGTGTTTCCTTGCCGGAGTAGGTTTCGGAAAAAAAAAGAGCAAAAAAAAATTCCAGAGTGTGCTTTTCCCTTGTTTATGTGCCGCGCCGTGATTTTGTTAGTGTTCTAGGCTCGCGTCTCTAGCACAGTCTAGCCTAGGACCAGCACAGTACCGTCGTTGAGCGTTTATTCAACTTTGCATCTCTGAATTGATTATTGCTGACCCTTTTTGCTACCATATTATAAGCCTTCCCAACTCCACATACATCTACGTCGTGCGTTTGACTGTCCCTGGTAATCGCTCTATCCAAGCTTTGAGAGTTTTTGACTACAACGGTTGCCGATCACCGCCTGCTGCTGGGTAAGAACTGGTAAGAATTTGAGATTTGCTTGACGGATTTGTGACACCCACCACCACCACTTGTTCGTAGTCTGTAGGATCATATTCTTGTGTGTTTCTATTGCTGCTAACCATGCCAGGATCACAAGCCGACGAGATTGACTGGGAGAATTTATCGAACAAGGAGCTTCATGATAAGTTTCAGCAAATGATGACTAAACAGGTGCAAGATGTGCTGAACAATTTTGAAGAGGCCATGGAGAAGATCACTGGCTTTGAGAAGACGTTCGAAACAAAGCTCGATAAAAAGTTTAATGAATTGCTCGCGCGTCTTCCACCACCACCAACCGCTGCAGCTAACGCACCTCTCCAACAACAACAACGACGACTACCTCCACGTCGCGAAGCAGACCTCCGCCGAGCAAGCCGTGTTCCTCTTGCGTTTGGCCAAACTGTTGGTGCTGCTGTTGATACTTCTGTGGCTCCTGCTGCTGATGCGGAGGAGGATGATTATGTGGGAGATTATGAGGATGAGGGTGATCAAGATCAACACTACGTGCAGCCACCTGTACCACCACCAGCAGGTCGACCTCAGGTATATATTCGTAATGGTAGGCCTGCACCACCACCTCAGGTACGAGATGATGTCCATATTCCTAAACTGAAATTGAATATTCCACCATTTGAGGGTAGATATGTTCCTGATATATATCTTACTTGGGAGTTAGAAACTGAACAACGATTTACATGTTTACAATATCCTGAGGAGAGACGAGTTGCTGCTGCCGTTTGTGCTTTCACTAGTTTTGCATGTGTATGGTGGTCTGAACATTGTAGATTATATCCTATTCCAACTACTTGGGCTGCTTTGAAAACTGCTATGCGTACGCGTTGGGTTCCACCATATTATCAACGTGAATTGCTTCAAAAATTGCAGCGTTTAAGACAAGGGAAAAATTCTGTAGAAGAATATTATCAGGAATTACAAACTGGCATGATTAGATGTCGTATTGTTGAGGAGAATGAAGCTATGCTTGCACGTTTTCTGGGTGGATTAAATAGAGAGATTCAGACCATTCTAGACTATAAGGAGTATACTAATATCACTCGTTTATTCCATCTTGCTTGTAAAGCTGAACGTGAAGTGCAGGATCGACAAGCATTGGGGCGAACTAACTTTTCTGCAGGCCGACCTTCATCATGGACACCACGTGCATCTTCTACTTCAACTGCACCAGCACCTCCATTCGGTGCCACCTCCAGCCGTGATACAAGAAAACAGGCACAACCACCATTATCTGCCAAGAGCGCACCTGCGGGGCCTGCACAGCGTTCTTCTTCTTCCATGGCATCAACATGGCACACAAGTGATATTATTTGTCGTCGTTGTAAGGGAGGAGGTCATTATGCGAGAGAATGCAAATCTCCGCGTGTGATGATTGCTACCGCGGATGGTGGATATGAGTCCGCTAGTGACTATGATGAGGAGACTTTGGCTCTTATTACACGTGAAGAACATGGTGGAGATGATTCTGATCATGAGACGCAATACATGGCTCCTGAAGACGCTGACAGGTATGAATGTTTAGTTGCTCAACGTGTTTTGAGTGTGCAGGTCACACAAGCTGAGCAAAATCAGAGGCACAATTTGTTCCATACCAAGGGAGTTGTGAAGGAACGTTCTGTGCGCGTCATCATAGACGGAGGGAGCTGCAACAACTTGGCTAGCATGGAGATGGTGGAGAAGCTTTCTCTCACCACAAGACCACATCCATATCCTTACTACATCCAATGGTTCAACAACAGCGGCAAGGTTAAGGTAACACGTACTGTTCGTGTGCATTTTAGTATCTCTACATATGCTGATTATGTTGATTGTGATGTGGTACCTATGCAAGCATGTTCCTTATTACTTGGTAGACCATGGCAATTTGATAAAAATTATGTACACCATGGTAGAAATAATCACTATACTCTTGTTCATAAGGATAAAAATATTACTTTGCTTCCTATGACTCCTGATTCCATTTTGAAAGATGATATTAATACAGCTAATAAAGCAAAACAGGAGACGAATAAGAGTGAAAATCAGATTGTGGCAAAAGAATTTGAGCAACAAATGAAGCCTAATAATAAACCATCTAGTGTTGCTTCTGAAATTAAATTGAAAAGTGCATGTTTATTTGCCACCAAATCTGATATTGATGAGCTAGATTTCAGCAAATCTGTTTGCTATGCTTTTGTGTGCAAAGAGACATTATTTTCATTCGAGGACGTGCCTTCCTCTTTGCCTCCTGCTGTCACTAACATTTTGCAGGAGTTCGCTGACGTCTTTCCACAAGACGTGCCACCGGGATTACCGCCTATTCGAGGGATTGAGCATCAGATTGACTTAATTCCCGGTGCTTCACTGCCAAACCGTGCACCATACCGTACCAATCCAGAGGAGACGAAGGAGATTATGCGTCAAGTACAAGAGCTTCTCGACAAAGGTTATATACGCGAATCCCTTAGTCCTTGTGCTGTTCCTATTATTCTAGTGCCGAAAAAGGATGGTACATCACGTATGTGTGTTGATTGTAGAGGCATTAATAATATTACTATTCGTTATCGTCATCCTATTCCTAGGCTAGATGATATGCTTGATGAATTGTGTGGCTCTACAATATTCTCCAAAGTTGATTTGCGTAGTGGCTACCATCAAATTCGTATGAAATTGGGAGATGAAAGGAAAACAGCATTTAAAACTAAGTTTGGATTATATGAGTGGTTAGTCATGCCTTTTGGGTTAACTAATGCACCTAGTACTTTCATGAGATTAATGAACGAAGTTTTACGTGCTTTCATTGGACGATTTGTGGTAGTTTACTTTGATGACATATTGATTTATAGCAGATCTTTGGAAGAACATTTGGAACATTTACGTGCTGTTTTTATTGCTCTACGTGATGCACGTTTGTTTGGTAACCTTGGGAAGTGCACCTTTTGCACCGACCGAGTATCTTTTCTTGGCTATGTTGTTACTCCACAGGGAATTGAAGTTGATAAAGCCAAGATTGAAGCTATTGAGAGTTGGTCGCAACCCAAAACGGTCACACAAGTGAGGAGTTTTCTTGGCCTCGCTGGATTCTATAGGCGTTTTGTGAGAGATTTCAGCACCATTGCTGCACCTCTCAATGAGCTTACAAAGAAAGATGTGCCTTTTCTTTGGGGTACCGCACAGGAAGAAGCCTTCACGGTATTGAAAGATAAGTTGACACATGCTCCTTTACTCCAACTTCCTGATTTTAATATGACTTTTGAGCTTGAATGTGATGCTAGTGGAATTGGATTAGGCGGTGTGTTATTACAAGATGGCAAACCTGTTGCATACTTGATGAGGACATGACTACCTTGGATATGACCAAAAATATTGCATATATGCATATTTGTCAGGTGATTTCTAGTGCAAACTATTCAATAATCTATTTATGTTATCCAGAACAAAAATACTTCACACACTTTTGTGTTTCGTCTAATTGCAGGTGTATGGGACATTTGTACAATCCACATATGAAGATAAGGAAGAAAGAGATGTTTATTTGCTGTCCAAAAAGTTCTCTCACGTCACTTTTGGCCCAAGAGAAGATAGAGTCCAAGTCTCTCACGTTCTGGATTCAGATTCGGACTGCACAGACACACCTGACTCAAAACGCACACAAGTTTTTCGTACGGACTCCGAATTGGGTGATTCTTTTTTTGTTGGAAACTAGATTTCGTGCACTTTCCAACCCAATTGGAATCACCTTCAAATTCGTCCGGAGCGTTGAGTTGTGGACGAAACAATCTGATGCTGCAGCAGAATCCGAGTCAAACTACAAGTCCAAAGGTGTTACATCACCTCCACTTGGGCCCATTGGCCTTGTACGACCTAGATTTAGTTTTAGGCTGCCTTGGGACGTCCTCCCACCTCCTTGGCCGCCACCCCTTGCTCCTATATAAGTAGATCCATCTAGTAGCTTTTCCTGGGGTTTTGTTTAGATTAAAAGTTCGCCATAGCTGCAACTTCGCGTACTTCGTTTGTGTTCAACGACCAGACAAAGGCGTCACAGAACCCCACCTTGATCAATAAAGCTTTCATCTTATATTCGCAATATCCAGATTGCAATCTTAGTTTCTTGCTTGTTCTTCGTTTGCTCGCAGGAAACAGACCTTCGTGGTCAGGTTGATCGTGCTCCGGCGTGGTCAATAACCTCTCGGAGTTGGTTTAGCGATTGCTAAGGCGCGACGTCCTCGCACGTTCGTAGTCGGATCGTCAAAGTCGACTTCCACCAAAGCGAAATCCTCCATCTCATCGAAAGACGGGACACCTTTGCCTCTATCATAGATTGTATCCTATTCCAACTACTTGGGCTTCTTTGAAAACTGCTATGCGTACGCGTTGGGTTCCACCATATTATCAACGTGAATTGCTTCAAAAATTGCAGCGTTTAAGACAAGGAAAAAATTCTGTAGAAGAATATTATCAGGAATTACAAACTGGCATGATTAGATGTGGTATTGTTGAGGAGAATGAAGCTATGCTTGCACGTTTTCTGGGTGGATTAAATAGAGAGATTCAGACCATTCTAGACTATAAGGAGTATACTAATATCACTCGTTTATTCCATCTTGCTTGTAAAGCTGAACGTGAAGTGCAGGATCGACAAGCATTGGGGCGAACTAACTTTTCTGCAGGCCGACCTTCATCATGGACACCACGTGCATCTTCTACTTCAACTGCACCAGCACCTCCATCCGGTGCCACCTCCAGCCGTGATACAAGAAAACAGGCACAACCACCATTATCTGCCAAGAGCGCACCTGCGGGGCCTGCACAGCGTTCTTCTTCTTCCATGGCATCAACAGGGCACACAAGTGATATTATTTGTCGTCGTTGTAAGGGAGGAGGCCATTATGCGAGAGAATGCAAATCTCCGTGTGTGATGATTGCTACCGCGGATGGTGGATATGAGTCCGCTAGTGACTATGATGAGGAGACTTTGGCTCTTATTACACGTGAAGAACATGGTGGAGATGATTCTGATCATGAGACGCAATACATGGCTCCTGAAGACGCTGACAGGTATGAATGTTTAGTTGCTCAACGTGTTTTGAGTGTGCAGGTCCCACAAGCTGAGCAAAATCAGAGGCACAATTTGTTCCATACCAAGGGAGTTGTGAAGGAACGTTCTGTGCGCGTCATCATAGACGGAGGGAGTTGCAACAACTTGGCTAGCATGGAGATGGTGGAGAAGCTTTCTCTCACCACAAGACCACATCCACATCCTTACTACATCCAATGGTTCAACAACAGCGGCAAGGTTAAGGTAACACGTACTGTTCGTGTGCATTTTAGTATCTCTACCTATGCTGATTATGTTGATTGTGATGTGGTACCTATGCAAGCATGTTCCTTATTACTTGGTAGACCATGGCAATTTGATAAAAATTCTGTACACCATGGTAGAAACAATCACTACACTCTTGTTCATAAGGATAAAAATATTACTTTGCTTCCTATGACTCCTGATTCCATTTTGAAAGATGATATTAATAGAGCTAATAAAGCACAACAGGAGAAGAATAAGAGTGAAAATCAGATTGTGGCAAAAGAATTTGAGCAACAAATGAAGCCTAATAATAAACCATCTAGTGTTGCTTCTGAAATTACATTGAAAAGTGCATGTTTATTTGCCACCAAATCTGATATTGATGAGCTAGATTTCAGCAAATCTGTTTGCTATGCTTTTGTGTGCAAAGAGGCATTATTTTCATTCGAGGACGTGCCTTCCTCTTTGCCTCCTGCTGTCACTAACATTTTGCAGGAGTTCGCTGACGTTTTTTCACAAGACGTGCCACCGGGATTACCGCCTATTCGAGGGATTGAGCATCAGATTGACTTAATTCCCGGTGCTTCACTGCCAAACCGTGCACCATACCGTACCAATCCAGAGGAGACGAAGGAGATTATGCGTCAAGTACAAGAGCTTCTCGACAAAGGTTATATACGCGAATCCCTTAGTCCTTGTGCTGTTCCTATTATTCTAGTGCCGAAAAAGGATGGTACATCACGTATGTGTGTTGATTGTAGAGGCATTAATAATATTACTATTCGTTATCGTCATCCTATTCCTAGGCTAGATGATATGCTTGATGAATTGAGTGGCTCTACAATATTCTCCAAAGTTGATTTGCGTAGTGGCTACCATCAAATTCGTATGAAATTGGGAGATGAATGGAAAACAGCATTTAAAACTAAGTTTGGATTATATGAGTGGTTAGTCATGCCTTTTAGGTTAACTAATGCACCTAGTACTTTCATGAGATTAATGAACGAAGTTTTACGTGCTTTCATTGGACGATTTGTGGTAGTTTACTTTGATGACATATTGATTTATAGCAGATCTTTGGAGGAACATTTGGAACATTTACGTGCTGTTTTTATTGCTCTACGTGATGCACGTTTGTTTGGTAACCTTGGGAAGTGCACCTTTTGCACCGACCGAGTATCTTTTCTTGGCTATGTTGTTACTCCACAGGGAATTGAAGTTGATAAAGCCAAGATTGAAGCTATTGAGAGTTGGCCGCAGCCCAAAACGGTCACACAAGTGAGGAGTTTTCTTGGCCTCGCTGGATTCTATAGGCGTTTTGTGAGAGATTTCAGCACCATTGCTGCACCTCTCAATGAGCTTACAAAGAAAGATGTGCCTTTTCTTTGGGGTACCGCACAGGAAGAAGCCTTCACGGTATTGAAAGATAAGTTGACACATGCTCCTTTACTCCAACTTCCTCATTTTAATAAGACTTTTGAGCTTGAATGTGATGCTAGTGGAATTGGATTAGGAGGTGTGTTATTACAAGATGGCAAACCTGTTGCATACTTTTCTGAAAAATTGAGTGGGCCTAGTCTGAATTATTCTACTTATGATAAAGAATTATATGCTCTTGTTCGGACTTTAGAAACATGGCAACATTATTTATGGCCCAAAGAATTTGTTATACATTCTGATCATGAATCATTGAAACATATTAAAAGTCAAGCTAAACTGAATCGTAGACATGCTAAATGGGTTGAATTCATTGAGACTTTCCCTTATGTCATTAAACACAAGAAGGGAAAAGAAAATGTTATTGCTGATGCTTTGTCTCGTCGCTACACTATGCTTTCACAACTTGACTTCAAAATATTTGGTTTGGAGACCATCAAAGATCAATATGTGCATGATGCTGATTTTAAAGATGTAATGCATAATTGTAAAGAAGGAAGAATGTGGAACAAGTTTGTTGTTAACGATGGATTTGTGTTTCGTGCTAACAAGCTATGCATTCCAGCTAGCTCCGTTCGTCTTTTGTTGTTGCAGGAGGCGCATGGAGGAGGATTAATGGGACACTTTGGCATGAAGAAGACAGAGGACGTACTTGCTACACATTTCTTTTGGCCAAAGATGAGACGGGATGTTGAGCATTTTATTGCTCGCTGCACTACATGTCAAAAAGCTAAGTCACGCCTCAATCCTCATGGTTTATATATGCCTTTGCCTGTACCTAGTGTTCCTTGGGAGGATATATCTATGGACTTTGTTTTAGGTTTACCTCGAACAAAGAAGGGGAGGGATAGCATATTTGTTGTCGTGGATAGATTCTCGAAAATGGCACACTTTATACCATGTCATAAAAGTGATGATGCTGTTAATGTTGCTGATTTGTTCTTTCGTGAAATTATTCGCTTGCATGGTGTGCCAAATACTATTGTTTCAGATCGTGATACTAAATTTCTTAGCCACTTTTGGAGATGTTTATGGGCTAAGTTGGGGACTAAACTGCTTTTTAGTACTACTTGTCACCCCCAAACTGATGGACAAACTGAAGTAGTCAATAGAACGTTGTCTACTATGCTTAGGGCTGTTTTGAAGAATAATAAGAAAATGTGGGAGGAATGCTTGCCTCATATTAAA
The DNA here is from genome assembly GCF_018294505.1 of Triticum aestivum. Taxonomy (NCBI): domain Eukaryota; kingdom Viridiplantae; phylum Streptophyta; class Magnoliopsida; order Poales; family Poaceae; genus Triticum; species Triticum aestivum. The sequence goes on from NC_057809.1 coordinate 289,902,748, forward strand.
TTTGCTTATAATCGTTCATTGCATTCTACTACTAAGATGTGCCCTTTTGAAGTTGTGTATGGTTTCCTACCTCGTGCACCTATTGATTTGTTGCCTCTTCCATCTTCGGAGAAGGTTAATTTTGATGCTAAACAACGTGCTGAATTGATTTTAAAAATGCATGAGTTAACTAAGGAAAACATTGAGCGCATGAATGCTAAATATAAACTTGCCGGAGATAAGGGTAGAAAACATGTTGTGTTTGCACCTGGAGATCTTGTTTGGTTACATTTGCGTAAGGATAGATTTCCTGATTTGCGCAAATCAAAGTTAATGCCACGTGCTGATGGTCCCTTTAAGGTGTTAGAGAAAATAAATGATAATGCATATAAACTTGAGCTGCCTGCAGATTTTGGGGTTAGTCCCACTTTTAACATTGCAGATTTGAAGCCTTATTGGGGTGAGGAAGATGAACTTCCGTCGAGGACGACTTCATTTCAAGAAGGGGAGGATGATGAAGACATCAATACAATTGTTACACCCACAGCCCCTGCTGCTATACATACTGGACCAATTACTAGAGCTCGTGCACGCCAACTAAATTACCAGGTACTTTCGTTTCTTGGTAATGATTCTAATGTTCATGAGAATATGATGCTGCCTAAATTGGATACATTTGTTTTGCTTACAAATGAAGGGCCTAGCTTGGAGAAGGATGAACATTGGGGCAAGAACAAGCATGGAGATGATGGCATGCGCAAGGGAAACAAGAACGAAGTTACAAGTGATGATTTCAGGACTTTGAAGCCACCATAATGGGTGCATGAAGCCTTGGACGAAATATACAAGATGCCACTTCATAAATTTCGTCCCGAGGCTATTTTAGGTGCTACGTCACCTTATTATTGGGCCAGGCCCATGTAATATCGAAATACATAAGTATAGGCTATTTTTAGAGTCCGTATGTGTGGGAAAACAAGAGATAGGGTTGATTTCGGACCCCTCCACCAAGGGCCACGAAATTCCCCCCCTCTTCCTCCATATATACAGCCCTTAGGGCATCGTTTAGACTTTGGGTTTTGTTTAGATTAAAAGTTCGCCATAGCTGCAACTTCGCGTACTTCGTTTGTGTTCAACGACCAGACAAAGGCGTCACAGAACCCCACCTTGATCAATAAAGCTTTCATCTTATATTCACAATATCCAGATTGCAATCTTAGTTTCTTGCTTGTTCTTCATTTGCTCGCAGGAAACAGACCCTCGTGGTCAGGTTGATCGTGCTCCAGCGTGGTCAATAACCTCTCGGAATTGGTTTAGCGATTGCTAAGGCGCGACGTCCTCGCACGTTCGTAGTCGGATCGTCAAAGTCGACTTCCACCAAAGCGATATCCATCATCTCATCGAAAGACGGGACACCTTTGCCTCTATCAAGCCGGCACCATAGCAGCTGATAGAGGCGGCGGTGTCCCGATCTTTCGATGAGATGATAACTATCGATTTGGTGGAGACGACTTTGACGATCCGACTACAAACGTGCACGACGTTGCGCCTTAGCAATCGCTAAACCAACTCCGAGAGGTTATTGACCATGCCGGAGCACAATCAACCTGACCACGAAGGTCTATTCCTGCAAGCAATCGAAGAACAAGCAAGAACATGATAAAAGCAATCTGAATATTGCGAGTATATATGAAGTATTGATAAAGGTGGGGATCCGTAAGCGGTCTTGGTCTGGTCGTTGGACACAAACGAAGTACACGAAGTTGCAATGGCTAACTTTTAACTAAACAAATCCCAAGCAAAAAGCTACTAGATGGATCTACTTATATAGGAGCAAGGCGTGGCGGCCAAGGAGGTGGGAGGACGTCCCAAGGCAGCCTAAAACTAAATCTAGGTCGTACAAGGCCAATGGGCCCAAGTGGAGGTGATGTAACACCTTTGGACTTGTAGTTTGACTCGGATTCTGCTGCAGCATCAGATTGTTTCGTCCACAACTCAACGCTCCGGACGAATTTGAAGGTGATTCCAATTGGGTTGGAAAGTGCACGAAATCTAGTTTCCAACAAAAAAAGAATCACCCAATTCGGAGTCCGTATGAAAAACTTGTGTGTGTTTTGAGTTAGGTGTGTCTGTGCAGTCCGAATCTGAATCCAGAACGTGAGAGACTTGGACTCTATCTTCTCTTGGGCCAAAAGTGACGTGAGAGAACTTTTTGGACAGCAAATAAACATCTCTTTCTTCCTTATCTTCATATGTGGATTGTACAAATGTCCCATACACCTGCAATTAGACAAAACACAAAAGTGTGTGAAGTATTTTTGTTCTGGATAACATAAATAGATTATTGAATAGTTTGCACTAGAAATCACCTGACAAATATGCATATATGCAATATTTTTTGTCATATCCAAGGTAGTCATGTCCTCATCATCCTCCCCTTCTTGAAAATAAAGCCTTCCTCGGCGTTGCTTAATCTGAAATGTGGCTAACAAAAGAGACAAGGTGTACATGTTGTATATGTATATGTCATCCATTTTTACTTCCCTTGATTTTTGCATATATGACACATGAATAGATGAGTAACTTGCATAGTTCATAAAATCTAAAGCCAAAAAATTAGCACAAGAAGTAGAAGGCATGAAAATATTGCAACTCAGTTTGCACATATAAGTGAAGCTCTTATTCATTTCAAAAGATTGACAATGTTCATCATTAAACCATCCCAACATTGGTGAATAAACCTTACTTGCATCAAATTTACATGCTACAACATGCTTAAATAAGCAAACATGCAATAAGTCATTCAACACAGAATCATCACCAAGATTAGAGGTCATATCAAAATGATTAAACATTGGTTCTTTTGCATCAATAGTTAATTCAATGGTGCACTCAAAATTGTTTGTATTTCAGTTGTTTGATCACATGGCAAAGTCAAATTATCAATGTAGTCCTCTAAAATAGGTGGTGTGATCAAAGTAGTGGGTAGCTCATCAGATGGTGCATTCAAATTGACAAGGCATTCATCATTCTCATGTAGAGATGGAAGATCAGTACCTTTGTCATTACCTCTTATGATCAACTCAGATGATGTAGCCACTCTCGGGGGCGATGTGTCACATGGTGGAGGTGATGTAGTCCTGACAACAACGGATGTGGTTGTCATAGTATGCCTAGTAGTTGAAGGAACAATCATATCAACTCTTGGAATGTGCACCGTGCGCTTGTTCTCCTCGTGGCCAACACGTCGTTTTATTTCCTGTTCAGCTTTGCAAGCAAGATGAAACAAATGGTCCATAGGATAACACTCTTCATGAATTAGTATCTCTTGAATATCACGGTTTAATCCTCCCCAAAATCTATCCATAAAGTCATCTTCACTTTCTTCTAAAGGGGAATGCAACAAGGTAGTTTGTAAATCATCATAATATTTTGTTACAGTTTCACTACCTTGTTGTAAGTGTTGCAACTTCTTAATCATGTCACGAGTATAATAAGCAGGGACGAAAGTATGTCGCATGGCAAGTTTCAAATCATCCCAAGTAGTAGGTATATAATCAGGGTGTAACCGACAATATTCACTCCACCAAACCAAAGCATAACCAGTGAAAGAACCAACCGCAACCTTAACCTTTTTATGTTCATCGAAATTATGGGAAGCAAATATATTTTTTATGTCGAACTCCCATTCAATATATAAAGCAGGTTTAAAACGGCCATTAAATGGTGGTATAGATACATTAACCTGATCATGTGCATTTGGATGTTTGTGCACCTCTCGTGACGGTTGTGGTATTTGCAAAGGTGGTGGCACGTCTCCCGCGATCGACAAAGCCCATGAATTGACTCTGGATCCTGTCATGATTTGTAGAACAAGAAACAAAACCCAAAAATAATGTTCCTATAACTACTAGGATGTGGTGGTAAAACGCTCACAGTAAAGCAAATATCAATGTCTTACAAGTTCTTACCATGCAGCAGGCGGTGATCGGCAACCAGCGGTGTCAAGTAACTCTGAATATTGAGTAAAGCGATTGCCAAGGGAGCGTACGTATACACGGTGTAGAAATATGTGGAGCTGGGTTGGCTATATATGGTAGCAAAAGATTAGCAATAATCAATTCAAAGATGCAATGTTGAATAAACGCTCAACGACGGTACTGTGCTGGTCCTAGGCTAGACCGGACTAGAGACGCGAGCCTAGAACACTAATGAGGTCACGGCGTAGCACAACTAGCATCAATGAAGGATACTAAGTAGCTCTGGACAGCAAGATATAAGTGAAGATCACAACGGCAGTAAAGATAATGATGAAAAACAACTGCCAAGCAGGATATACAACAACTCTCTCCAACTTTCCTCTTGAAAAGTTTGTGCCAATTTTCTAATAATTTTTTTCAAAGAATGCTACTAACTCAAGCTGTCCAATGCAAAAAGAATCACTCAATTCCGAGTTGATATGAGGAGTGAAAGAATTCTGAAACTGGCTTGAAAAACTGGAATAAGCTGTGTCCGCGAACTTCGGAGGGCAAAAAGACCTATTTAGAAGACGATTTTGAGGTGTCAAATATTGAACTAGTCTCTGCAACTATTTAGATGCGGCTCGTCGCTAGCTTTCATTTGAGTACTCGCGGAGTCAAAACGGACTTCGTATGAGGAAGGTATGCCTGTTTTACTAAACAGTGCACAAAACAGATTCCAATCCGAATTCAACTACGAGATTGAGTCTAGATAGATCCGAATTTTGTTTTTTTTCTTCTCTTTTTTTTTCCTCACACTTTTTTTCTTTCTCTTTTTTTTTCTGACTTCTTTTTTTTCTCTTTTTTTTCTGTCTTTTTTTTTCTCTCCCTCTTTCCAAGACAAACTAGATAAGATGCAGATTGGATCAAGCGAAGATGTGAACGACCTCAACTATGATTGTGACAATGAACTATGGGTAGCACATGGTGGAATTTGATGGATGGTGTGGTGGACAGCAGAAGGGATAACGATGCAGCGGCGACGTGACTAATGTGAACAGAACTCGAAACTCTAAACGAACTAGACCCTAAGACCAGCAACTCGACACGACGATGCAACCGATAATTCAATAATGCAAACAATGAATAGAAAATTGCAAAGGCTCAGACTGGCTTGGACAAAAAGATGAATAGATCTAACTTTTTTGTGGCTTTTTCTTGGACAATAGGTAAGAAAATAAATCTAATCTAGAGGAAACTGGAAATTCTCACCGAGCAACCTGAAAACTGATACCACTTGATAGGGGCGAGGGTGTCCCGATCTTTCGATGAGATGATAACTATCGATTTGGTGGAGTCGACTTTGACGATCCGACTACAAACGTGCACGACGTTGCGCCTTAGCAATCGCTAAACCAATCTCCTGAGGTTACTGACGATACCGGAAGCACGATCAGCCTGACCACGAAGGTCTATTCCTGCAAGCAATCGAAGAACGAGCAAGAATATGATAAAGCAATCTGAATATTGCGAATATATATGAAGTATTGATAATGGTGGGGATCCGTAAGCGGTCTTGGTCTGGTCGTTGGACACAAACGAAGTACACGAAGTTGCAATGGCTAACTTTTAACTAAACAAATCCCAAGTAAAAGCTACTAGATGGATCTACTTATATAGGAGCAAGGGGTGGCGGCCTAGGAGGTGGGAGGACGTCCCAAGGCAGCCTAAAACTAAATCTAGGTCGTACAAGGCCAATGGGCCCAAGTGGAGGTGATGTAACACCTTTGGACTTGTAGTTTGACTCGGATTCTGCTGCAGCACCAGATTGTTTCGTCCACAACTCAACGCTCCGGACGAATTTGAAGGTGATTCCAATTGGGTTGGAAAGTGCACGAAATCTAGTTTCCAACAAAAAAAGAATCACCCAATTCGGAGTCCGTATGAAAAACTTGTGTGCGTTTTGAGTCAGGTATGTCTGTGCAGTCCGAATCTGAATCCAGAACGTGAGAGACTTGGACTCTATCTTCTCTTGGGCCAAAAGTGACGTGAGAGAACTTTTTGGACAGCAAATAAACATCTCTTTCTTCCTTATCTTCATATGTGGATTGTACAAATGTCCCATACACCTGCAATTAGACAAAACACAAAAGTGTGTGAAGTATTTTTGTTCTGGATAACCTAAATAGATTATTGAATAGTTTGCACTAGAAATCACCTGACAAATATGCATATATGCAATATTTTTGGTCATATCCAAGGTAGTCATGTCCTCATCATCCTCCCCTTCTTGAAAATAAAGCCGTCCTCGGCTTTGCTTAATCTGAAATGTGGCTAACAAAAGAGACAAGGTGTACATGTTGTATATGTATATGTCATCCATTTTTACTTCCCTTGATTTTTGCATATATGACACATGAATAGATGAGTAACTTGCATAGTTCATAAAATCTAAAGCCAAAAAATTAGCAAAAGAAGTAGAAGGCATGAAAATATTGCAACTCAGTTTGCACATATAAGTGAAGCTCTTATTCATTTCAAAAGATTGACAATGTTCATCATTAAACCATCCCAACATTGGTGAATAAACCTTACTTGCATCAAATTTACATGCTACAACATGCTTAAATAAGCAAACATGCAATAAGTCATTCAACACAGAATCATCACCAAGATTAGAGGTCATATCAAAATGATTAAACATTGGTTCTTTTGCATCAATAGTTAATTCAATGGGTGCACTCAAAATTGTTGGTATTTCAGTTGTTTGATCACATGGCAAAGTCAAATTATCAACGTAGTCCTCTAAAATAGGTGGTGTGATCAAAGTAGTGGATAGCTCATCAGATGGTGCATTCAAATTGACAAGGCATTCATCATTCTCATGTAGAGATGGAAGATCAGTACCTTTGTCATTACCTCTTATGATCAACTCAGATGATGTAGCCACTCTCGGGGACGATGTGTCACATGGTGGAGGTGATGTAGTCCTGACAATAACGGACCTGGTTGTCATAGTATGCCTAGTAGTTGAAGGAACAATCATATCAACTCTTGGAATGTGCACCGTGCGCTTGTTCTCCTCGTGGCCAACACGTCGTTTTATTTCCTGTTCAGCTTTGCAAGCAAGATGAAACAAATGGTCCATAGGATAACACTTTTCATGAATTAGTATCTCTTGAATATCACGGTTTAATCCTCCCCAAAATCTATCCATAAAATCATCTTCACTTTCTTCTAAAGAGGAATGCAACAAGGTAGTTTGTAAATCATCATAATATTTTGTTACAGTTTCACTACCTTGTTTTAAGTGTTGCAACTTCTTAATCATGTCACGAGTATAATAAGCAGGGACGAAAGTATGTCGCATGGCAAGTTTCAAATCATCCCAAGTAGTAGGTATATAATCAGGGTGTAACCGACAATATTCACTCCACCAAACCAAAGCATAACCAGTGAAAGAACCAACCGCAACCTTAACCTTTTTACGTTCATCGAAATTATGGGAAGCAAATATATTTTTTATGTCGAACTCCCATTCAATATATAAAGCAGGTTTAAAACGGCCATTAAATGGTGGTATAGATACATTAACCTGATCATGTGCATTTGGATGTTTGTGCACCTCTCGTGACGGTTGTGGTATTTGCAAAGGTGGTGGCACGTCTCCCGCGATCGACAAAGCCCATGAATTGACTCTGGATCCTGTCATGATTTGTAGAACAAGAAACAAAACCCAAAAATAATGTTCCTATAACTACTAGGATGTGGTGGTAAAACGCTCACAGTAAAGCAAATATCAATGTCTTACAAGTTCTTACCATGCAGCAGGCGGTGATCGGCAACCAGCGGTGTCAAGTAACTCTGAATATTGAGTAAAGCGATTGCCAAGGGAGCGTACGTATACACGGTGTAGAAATATGTGGAGCTGGGTTGGCTATATATGGTAGCAAAAGATTAGCAATAATCAATTCAAAGATGCAATGTTGAATAAACGCTCAACGACGGTACTGTGCTGGTCCTAGGCTAGACCGGACTAGAGACGCGAGCCTAGAACACTAATGAGGTCACGGCGTAGCACAACTAGCATCAATGAAGGATACTAAGTAGCTTTTGACAGTAAGATATAAGTGAAGATCACAACGGCAGTGAAGATAATGATGAAAAACAACTGCCAAGCAGGATATACAACAACTCTCTCTCCAACTTTCCTCTTGAAAAGTTTGAGACAATTTTCTGATAAATTCTTTCAAAGAATGCTAGTAACTCAAGCTTTCCAATGCAAAAAGAATCACTCAATTCCGAGTTGATATGAGGAGTCAAAGAATTCTAAAACTGGCCTGAAAAATTGGAAAAAGTTGTGTTCACGAACTTCGGAGGGCAAAAAGACCTATTTAGAAGCCGATTTTGAGGTGTCAAATATTGAACTAGCTTCTGCAACTATTTAGATGCGGCTCGTTGCTAGCTTCAATTTGAGTACTCACGGAGCCAAAACGGACTTCGTATGAGGAAGATACACCTGTTTTACTGAACAGTGCGCAAAACAGATTCCAATCCGAATTCAGGTACGAGATTGATTCTAGATAGATCCAATTTTTTTTCTTCTCTCTTTTTTTTCTCACCCTTTTTTTCTTTTTCTTCTCTCTCTTTTTCTTTTTTTTTCTTTCCTTTTTTTTTTATCTTTTTTTTCAAGACAAACTAGATAAGATGCAAATTGGATCAGGCGAAGATGTGAATGACCTCAACTATGATTATGACAATGAACAATGCGTAGCACGTGGTGGAAATTAATAGATGGGATGGTGGACAGCGGAAGGGATAATGATGCAGCGGCGGCGTGACTAATGTGAACAGAACTCGAAACTCTAAAGGAACTAGACGCTAAGACCAGCAACTTACACGACGATGCAACCGATAATTCAACTATGCAAGCAATGAATAGAAAATTGCAAAGGCTCAAACTGGCTTGGATAAAGGATGAACAGATCTAACTTTTTTTGTGTGGCTTTTTCTTGGACAATAGGTAAGAAAATAAATCTAATATAGGAAAACTGGAAATTCTCACCGAGCAACCTGAAAATTGATACCACTTGATAGAGGCGGCGGTGTCCCGATCTTTCGATGAGATGATAACTATCGATTTGGTGGAGACGACTTTGACGATCCGACTACAAACGTGCACGACGTTGCGCCTTAGCAATCGCTAAACCAACTCCGAGAGGTTATTGACCATGCCAGAGCACAATCAACCTGACCACGAAGGTCTATTCCTGCAAGCAATCGAAGAACAAGCAAGAATATGATAAAAGCAATCTGAATATTGCGAGTATATATGAAGTATTGATAAAGGTGGGGATCCGTAAGCGGTCTTGGTCTGGTCGTTGGACACAAACGAAGTACATGAAGTTGCAATGGCTAACTTTTAACTAAACAAATCCCAAGCAAAAACCTACTAGATGGATCTACTTATATAGGAGCAAGGCGTGGCGGCCAAGGAGGTGGGAGGACGTCCCAAGGCAGCCTAAAACTAAATCTAGGTCGTACAAGGCCAATGGGCCCAAGTGGAGGTGATGTAACACCTTTGGACTTGTAGTTTGACTCGGATTCTGCTGCAGCATCAGATTGTTTCGTCCACAACTCAACGCTCCGGACGAATTTGAAGGTGATTCCAATTGGGTTGGAAAGTGCACGAAATCTAGTTTCCAACAAAAAAAGAATCACCCAATTCGGAGTCCGTATGAAAAACTTGTGTGTGTTTTGAGTCAGGTGTGTCTGTGCAGTCCGAATCTGAATCCAGAACGTGAGAGACTTGGACTCTATCTTCTCTTGGGCCAAAAGTGACGTGAGAGAACTTTTTGGACAGCAAATAAACATCTCTTTCTTCCTTATCTTCATATGTGGATTGTACAAATGTCCCATACACCTGCAATTAGACAAAACACAAAAGTGTGTGAAGTATTTTTGTTCTGGATAACATAAATAGATTATTGAATAGTTTGCACTAGAAATCACCTGACAAATATGCATATATGCAATATTTTTTGTCATATCCAAGGTAGTCATGTCCTCATCAGCAGCTCTCGTGCCACCGTGAGGGCGGCCCTGGAGTTCGCCTGTTCCCGTCGGGTGTGCGGCGCTATGGCTGCGGCGTGGTTTGAGGCCCTTGATGCGGCCCGCACCTGCCGTGGTGTGAGGGTAGGCGGCATCTGGCCGCGTCGCCCGCGCCCCGCAGGGCCCTGTGTAGCGCGGGCTGCCTGAGGCGCAAGGTTGAGGTCGCCCTGAGCCGGCGACACGGTGTGGGCGGGCCACGCCGCCCAGTGGTTGGCGTTGGCAGCCGGATCGCTCAACATTTGAACGGCGTGGCGACGGAACGCGACGCGGAAGAAGAAGGATTCCGGCGGACCCCTACCTGGCGCACCAAATGTCGGATTTCGGGTTCCGGCAGACCCTTAAGGTTCGAACTCTGGGGTGCGCACGGAGATCTTTCCCCTACCGACTTGCGCTTCTATGGCTCGCAAGAAATCTAGGCCGGAAAGAAGAACACACAAGGGACACGAGGTTTATACTGGTTCGAGCCACCGATGTGGTGTAATACCCTACTCCAGTGTGTGGTGTGGTGTATTGCCTCATGGGCTGATGATGAACAATACAGGGGGAAGAACGGCCTCGCGAGAGGTGTTCTTGAGCTGGTGCAGTGTGTTCTACTTGGTCCGGACCTCTCTCTCTTTCTTTCTCTTCTCTCTTTCTTTCCTCTGGACCTCCCTCTCTTTCTTTTCCCCTCGGGGGCTAGTCCTATTTATAGAGGCCCTGGTCCTCTTCCCAAAAAATGAGCGGGAAGGGCGCCAACAATTGGCCATTTTGAAGGGGAACATCTAGTACAAGTTATCCTGACCAAAGGTGGTCTTCGGCTGCCAAATGCACTGGTGATGATGCCGTCTTGGGCTCGATGGTGACCTCCATCCCGTCGCTCTGCTAGTCTTGGTCTCGTTGCACCGGAATGGTAACCTTTGCCCGATGCCTTGGCCTATGCTTGCTCCCTTTGCACCGAAGGCGAAACAAGGACACTGCGCAGGCCGGCGCCCGCCTAATCTCGATCGTCATGGCTTGCGTCATGGGCTCCTCGCGAGGCACCCCTGCCTTGATCTCTCCGCCTCCTCACGAGCCTGCCTGATGAGGCTTCTCCTGAGGAAGCCTCCTGTCGTCCGCCCCGCAAGGCTTGGCTCCTTGCGAGGGTCTTGAGCTTGAGCTGACGAGGCTGGGCCGCACTGGGCCCCCACTCGATCCACCCCGCAGGCAGGCAAGTCTGGGGACCCCCGTTCCCAGAACGCCAACAGGAACTTTAAGACGAGATAGAATACCTAATATGGGAGTGGTTTAAGTGAGAGAATAGCTCCCTTACCAAACCAACTGAGCTATTTGCCATGTTTTTGACAAATGACCTAACTTTGATGTGATGTGCCCGGCTAGCCCGGTTCATTCTTAGAGCAATCGAGGTTACCGGAATTACGGCCTTCCGTACAAGAACTGGCACTATTGTAACTTGCTATGGGCCTCCTGCCTTCTCGAAAGAAACTGACTTTTGAAGAAATTACTCTATTTTACGCATTTAGTTTAAGCGGATTCAAAGAGCTCTATCAAGCAAGGAAGGAGTATACTATACTGTAGCTGGATAAGCTAGATACCAAAATTTGATAAAGATTGAGGCAACCCATTTGAGGAAGGACCGGACGGACCCATGTGGAGATGGCATAAACAGTCCTTTGACGAACATTTGGTTAACATAGAATCTATGAGTTTTTTCTTCTAATTACTACTACTAACATTATTCAATCTGGTATCCAAGAATTTCTTAAGCTCATCCCGCAAGCACATGTACACATCTTGGATTTTACCGTCTTAAGATGGAAGAAGATTCGTTCTCCTACCCATTTCTAAGTTAAGCAAGAGATAACTCATAATTTGATATGCACTCGCACTCGCATCTTGGGTCACTGGAACCTGATGATAATTACTCACTCCTTCACCCTGAGAAAGGATCTTGGCTATGAAAAAAATGGATCACTAGCTTGCGCAACAAATTGAATGAAACTTTCGTCCGAAGTAAACATTTCAGTCTGGTGTTCGTTATACCATTTAAGGGCATCATCTAAGTTCAAGAACTTTGGATACTTAAAGGCTGCAGCACATGCTAAGTGTTGACTGAGATTCTTTTTTTCCAACAGGTGGTTTTGTGCTTGAGGTTGAGGATGATCGGCAGAAAAGAGTAATAAACTTTTTGACAAATCATGCTCATGAAAATGCAATACACCTGAACGGTAGATTCTACCACGGAAGTCCATGAATGCTGGCAAATAGAATTGATAACCTTCGTATGCTGACACAAGTCTTATTACAAAATCTTCATAACTAGCCTGCTGCACTTATTTTAATAATTTATTTAACAGTATGTTATAGCTACAAGCATTCGTAATACCTTTGACGTTATTGAAGTAGCACTCCCTCAATATGTCTGAGGCTTCTGTCGGATTTCACGCGAGCCAGAGCATTTGGTAAAAGAAGCCCACACTCAACTAAACATTGACGATTCTTTTCCAGAAATCTCAAGAGCCTTTTGTTTATTTCAAACGCTTGAGACTGAAGCCCATTCAAAATATCACACATCTGCTTGTATTCTTTTTTATGTAACTTTATATAGAAGTGGTCTAAGTCATGGGAAGTTACTAGCCGAAAGTGATTCTAGATATCCCCCGTGGGTTTGCATAAGTAACCTCCTATCAGATCCGATAATGTATCAGGATCAGACCCCCTCTCTGCTGGTTGCCAATCCAAGGGTTTGGAAAGCATCGTAAGATTGAGTTTGATAGGGAGCAGATTTATGTTCAAATTGCACTTAACATAACAAGAATTCTCTATACACTCTTGACCTTTCTTAAGAACCAGCACTGGATCTTCTTTTGTTACTCCCCTATCTGTTGATATATGTAGAACATTTCTTTCAATCATGAATTGGAGCAAGTATTTCCGATATCATAATGACACTGAATTTTTTCTTTTTTGCTAGCACCTTGGGGCTGAACAACCTCCTTAACTGATTCTACCTTACTAGTGAGTACTGCTTCCACCTTACCACTACCTGGTGCTTTGTATTATAGAAACCTTGCTTGTTCTCATACAGTTGAATTAAGTTGATCTATAAATCTAGCTGCCTTAACTGCGGATGATTCCTGAAGAGTATTGAATACCAAGCCTAGTACATGAATCATGATAGCCTCAAGCGTATAGATACCAAACATCTTAAGCATAGGTAAGCTACTTGGTAGGCAACCCTTTAGATATTGCTTAGCGTTAGGCTGAACTTTATTAATCAAGAACTTTACTATGTTAGGAGTTACTTTAAATAGATTATCCTCATCAAACTTCATTGTGCAATTTGCAATTTGATTCTGTAAATCTATTAATTCAGTATCGGAAAACACACCATTTTGATTCTTCTTTTCATTAATCAACAACTTTCTAACATCATCCTGATACATATCAACATTAGAAGTCTTTTCGTTTTGTCAATATCCAACATCTTAGCGTAGTAATCGTTCCAGAACTCCTTAATAGTTCGAAGTAATGTAACAGGAGCACCATCTTAGAAACTTCTCAGGATCCGGAGTTTTTCGATAAAAGGTCCCATCCTTCAATATCATGATTGGGTCAACTAGGCCAGATCGTAAGTGAAATAGTTTGATCGGGTCGACCAGGTCAGGCCCGATCACGAGTGAATAGAAAATCGAGAACGTACATAGCTGTTCCAGCGGAAATACTTTGTTTAATTCTACCACTTCTACTAGGAGTAGATTTTTTAGTGCTAGCTGAATGTAAAGTAATGGCTTTTGTGCAACGTCGAAAGGGTCTTGATGTAGTGGGATCGTTCAGATTGTTACAACCTCTAGCAGATGGTTTGAAATTGATTCTAAAAGAACCTATTTCACCAAGTAGTGCTAATTTCTCCCTTTTTAGAATGGCTCCAGTGGCTACATTTATGTTAAGTCGGGTCGCTTGGGCCGTTGTACCTTTTGATTATGGTATGGTATTGTCAGATCCGAACATAGGGCTACTTTATTTGTTTGCCATATCTTCGGTAGGTTTCTAGAATTGCTCAAGTTCCTGCTCAACGCTTCTTGTCTAGCTCCAGTCTAGCACTTGTACCAGTCGCCTACCAGATCACGACTTTGCTCCAATTCGACTCTCCAATTATGCATTCCTCTCCAAAATTGGGGCTTTCCTTCACTTCAGCACTTCCCCTCGCAGTGGATTCCACTAGGTTCTTAACCTCTTCCCAATTCTTAAACTAAAACCTGCGATGTCTAATCCAACTCGGCACCTAACCAGCTTGATCCTGTATAAAAGTATGCAGGTTCTATTTTATTGTTCTGGGACATATGATGATAGCATTAAGAATGAGAAATCTTTGCAAAATGCACGTATTATTAAGGACCTCTCGACCACCGGTCAACTACTGGTCAAGCTTCTGACGTCAAGCGGTGCAAGGCTGGTACATCCCCGGTTTATCCCTACAACAGCCACCTGACCGATACAACCGCCCCAAGCACCAGTACAACTACCCCAAGCACCGGTACAACCGCTGAGCACATCCGGAAATGCCTCCAGGAACCAGTACCTGAGCTCCCAATGGTACAACCGCCCCCATGACCAGTACAACCGCCCTGCCTGCACGCAGCGACAGGGGTTTCACCCCATGTATCCCCCAACTTACCACTTGGACTATATATACTTGTCCCTTAGCTCCATACTAGGGTTAGCGTTGGTTTAGCTCATTTTGAGAGATAGAGCTTCACTCATCCACATCGGATCTACTCCTAGTGAGAGACCGCGGCCTCTTCGGAGAAGATCCCTTTGCATTCAAGACCCCTCTTTAGGGAAGAACATCAAGACCTCCTCACGGAGAAGACCGGCTACCCTTGTATCGTCCTTGGTTGATTGTGTACCGTGTGAACCCTATGTATTCGACGATCTAGCACATGTGTGACTTTCTTGTGTTGGTTTAGTGTTTCTCTTGTATTTTCCCTCTCTTTCCACCTCGTGTTCTTCGTGTTCATGGGATCCGCTCCTATCGTGAAAGATCGGGCTATAGGGTTTCTACCCTACATCAGTATGGAACACTTTCCTAGAACTAGAATTAAGCCACCTTATGAATCAATCATGAGGGCGTCTTATGGATCTCGAACCAAAGATGACAAAACTAAGATCCTTGATTTATGCCTAGCTAAGGGCGTAAAACTATAGCGCTTGTTGGGAGGCAACCCAATGAATACATTTTATTTTTGCTGTTTGCTTTCTGTTCTTGAGTGTGAGCACAATTATGCTACTGTTATGATCGTGTTTTTTATGTTTTAATTACTGTTTGTGCCAAGTAAAGCCTTTAGGATCTTCTTGGGTGATAGTTGTTTGATCTTGCTGAAAAAACAGAAACTTTTGCGTCACGAAATTAATTTTTATTTTTCACCCGAGAGCGATAAAATACCCATTCCACTTGCACTAGATCAATATACAAATTTATCAGGTCATCCTAATTTTTTAGAATTTTTGGAGTTACATAAGTATTCGAAATAGTCAGATTGCTACAAACTGTTCTGTTTTGACAGATTCTGTTTTCTTTGTGTTGTGTGCTTATTTTGATGGCTCTATGGTTTTCTTTGATGATTTTTTGCCATATAAAAGTTGGAATACAATAGATATAATACAAAAACAAGATATGAATTGGTTTGATACAGTATTATAGTAGTGATTTATTATTCTTATACTAACGGATCTCACGAAGGTTTTGTTGAGTTTTGTGTGATTGAAGTTTTCAAGTTTTGGGTTATCTTACTGATAGAGGCGGAGGTGTCCCGTCTTTCGATGAGATGGTGGATTTCGCTTTGGTGGAAGTCGACTTTGACGATCCGACTACGAACGTGCGAGGACGTCGCGCCTTAGCAATCGCTAAACCAACTCCGAGAGGTTATTGACCACGCCGGAGCACGATCAACCTGACCACGAGGGTCTGTTTCCTGCGAGCAAACGAAGAACAAGCAAGAAACTAAGATTGCAATCTGGATATTGCGAATATAAGATGAAAGCTTTCTTAATCAAGGTGGGGTTCTGTGACGCCTTTGTCTGGTCGTTGAACACAAACGAAGTACGCGAAGTTGCAGCTATGGCGAACTTTTAATCTAAACAAAACCCAAAGTATAAACGATGCCCTAAGGGCTGTATATATGGAGGAAGAGGGGGGGAATTTCGTGGCCCTTGGTGGAGGGGTCCGAAATCAACCCTATCTCTTGTTTCCCCACACATACGGACTCTAAAAATAGCCTATACTTATGTATTTCGAAATTACATGGGCCTGGCCCAATAATAAGGTGACGCAGCACCTAAAATAGCCTCGGGACGAAATTTATGAAGTGGCATCTTGTATATTTCGTCCAAGGCTTCATGCACCCATTATGGTGGCTTCAAAGTCCTGAAATCATCACTTGTAACTCCGTTCTTGTTCCCCTTGCGCATGCCATCATCTCCATGCTTGTTCTTGCTCCAATGTTCATCCTTCTCCAAGCTAGGCCCTTCATTTGTAAGCAAAACAAATGTATCCAATTTAGGCAGCATCATATTCTCATGAACATTAGAATCATTACCAAGAAACGAAAGTACCTGGTAATTTAGTTGGCGTGCACGAGCTCTAGTAATTGGTCCAGTATGTATAGCAGCAGGGGCTGTGGGTGTAACAATTGTATTGATGTCCTCATCAGGTCTTGTGGTGAGAGAAAGCTTCTCCACCATCTCCATGCTAGCCAAGTTGTTGCAGCTCCCTCCGTCTATGATGACGCGCACAGAACGTTCCTTCACAACTCCCTTGGTATGGAACAAATTGTGCCTCTGATTTTGCTCAGCTTGTGTGACCTGCACACTCAAAACACGTTGAGCAACTAAACATTCATACCTGTCAGCGTCTTCAGGAGCCATGTATTGCGTCTCATGATCAGAATCATCTCCACCATGTTCTTCACGTGTAATAAGAGCCAAAGTCTCCTCATCATAGTCACTAGCGGACTCATATCCACCATCCGTGGTAGCAATCATCACACGCGGAGATTTGCATTCTCTCGCATAATGACCTCCTCCCTTACAACGACGACAAATAATATCACTTGTGTGCCCTGTTGATGCCATGGAAGAAGAAGAACGCTGTGCAGGCCCCGCAGGTGTGCTCTTGGCAGATAATGGTGGTTGTGCCTGTTTTCTTGTATCACGGCTAGAGGTGGCACCGGATGGAGGTGCTGGTGCAGTTGAATTAGAAGATGCACGTGGTGTCCATGATGAAGGTCGGCCTGCAGAAAAGTTAGTTCGCCCCAATGCTTGTCGATCCTGCACTTCACGTTCAGCTTTACAAGCAAGATGGAATAAACGAGTGATATTAGTATACTCCTTATAGTCTAGAATGGTCTGAATCTCTCTATTTAATCCACCCAGAAAACGTGCAAGCATAGCTTCATTGTCCTCAACAATACCACATCTAATCATGCCAGTTTGTAATTCCTGATAATATTCTTCTACAGAATTTTTCCCTTGTCTTAAACGCTGCAATTTTTGAAGCAATTCACGTTGATAATATGGTGGAACCCAACGCGTACGCATAGCAGTTTTCAAAGCAGCCCAAGTAGTTGGAATAGGATATAATCTACAATGTTCAGACCACCATACACATGCAAAACTAGTGAAAGCACAAACAGCAGCAGCAACTCGTCTCTCCTCAGGATATTGTAAACATGTAAATCGTTGTTCAGTTTCTAACTCCCAAGTAAGATATATATCAGGAACATATCTACCCTCAAATGGTGGAATATTCAATTTCAGTTTAGGAATATGGACATCATCGCGTACCTGAGGTGGTGGTGCAGGCCTACCATTACGAATATATACCTGAGGTCGACCTGCTGGTGGTGGTACAGGTGGCTGCACATAGTGTTGATTTTGATCAACCTCATCCTCATAATCTCCCACATAATCATCCTCCTCCACATCAGCAGCAGGAGCCACAGAAGTATCAACAGCAGCACCAACAGTTTGGCCAAACGCAAGAGGAACACGGCTTGCTCGGCGGAGGTCTGCTTCGCGACGTGGAGGTAGTCGTTGTTGTTGTTGTTGGAGAGGTGCGTTAGGTGCAGCGGGTGGTGGTGGTGGAAGACGCGCGAGCAATTCATTAAACTTGTTATCGAGCTTTGTTTCGAACGTCTTCTCAAAGCCAGTGATCTTCTCCATGGCCTCTTCAAAATTGTTCAGCACATCTTGCACCTGTTCAGTCATCATTTGCTGAAACTTATCATGAAGCTCCTTGTTCGATAAATTCTCCCAGTCAATCTCGTCGGCTTGTGATCCTGGCATGGTTAGCAGCAATAGAAACACACAAGAATATGATCCTACAGACTACTAAGAAGTGGTGGTGGTGTATCACAAATCCGTCAAGCAAATCTCAAATTCTTACCAGTTCTTACCCAGCAGCAGGCGGTGATCGGCAACCGTTGTAGTCAAAAACTCTCAAAGCTTGGATAGAGCGATTACCAGGGAGAGTCAATGATGAGGACATCAATACAATTGTTACACCCACAGCCCCTGCTGCTATACATACTGGACCAATTACTAGAGCTCGTGCACGCCAACTAAATTACCAGGTACTTTCGTTTCTTGATAATGATTCTAATGTTCATGAGAATATGATGCTGCCTAAATTGGATACATTTGTTTTGCTTACAAATGAAGGGCCTAGCTTGGAGAAGGATGAACATTGGAGCAAGAACAAGCATGGAGATGATGGCATGCGCAAGGGGAACAAGAACGGAGTTACAAGTGATGATTTCAGGACTTTGAAGCCACCATAATGGGTGCATGAAGCCTTGGACGAAATATACAAGATGCCACTTCATAAATTTCGTCCCGAGGCTATTTTAGGTGCTGCGTCACCTTATTATTGGGCCAGGCCCATGTAATTTCGAAATACATAAGTATAGGCTATTTTTAGAGTCCGTATGTGTGGGGAAACAAGAGATAAGGGTTGATTTCGGACCCCTCCACCAAGGGCCACGAAATTCCCCCCTCTTCCTCCATATATACAGCCCTTAGGGCATCGTTTAGACTTTGGGTTTTGTTTAGATTAAAAGTTCGCCATAGCTGCAACTTCGCGTACTTCGTTTGTGTTCAACGACTAGACAAAGGCGTCACAGAACCCCACCTTGATCAATAAAGCTTTCATCTTATATTCGCAATATCCAGATTGCAATCTTAGTTTCTTGCTTGTTCTTCGTTTGCTCGCAGGAAACAGACCCTCGTGGTCAGGTTGATCGTGCTCCGGCGTGGTCAATAACCTCTCGGAGTTGGTTTAGCGATTGCTAAGGCGCGACGTCCTCGCACGTTCGTAGTCGGATCGTCAAAGTCGACTTCCACCAAAGCGAAATCCACCATCTCATCGAAAGACGGGACACCTTTGCCTCTATCAAGTGGTATCAGATTTCCAGGTTGCTCGGTGAGATTTTACAGTTTTTCGTAGTTTAGATCGAGTCTGTCTTCATACCTATAGTCCACGAAAAAGCCACAAAAAAAATTTAGGGTTAGTTCATCATATCCGAACCAATCTGAGCCTTTGCATAATCTTTTTAGGGTTTTGCTTTGTTGAATTTGCGGTTGCATCGTCGGTCTAGTTGCTGGTCTTAGAGTCTAGTCTTTTAGAGTTTCGAGTTCTGGTCATAAGTTGTCACGCCGCCGCCGCACCATCATCATCGCCCCTGCCATCTACCACCACCGCTCCGAATCCGTATCCATATACCACCACCAATCCGTGTCCATATACCACCACCGATCCATATCCATATACTACCACCGCTACCACCACCGCTGCCATATACCACCACCATATATCTACCACCAATCCGAGTTCCTTGCTTATTAGGTTTGTTTCCGAGATCCATCTAGTTTTCGATTCGTGTTTCCTTGCCGGAGTAGGTTTCGGAAAAAAAAACGCTCAACATCCCGTCTCATCTTTGGCCAAAAGAAATGTGTAGCAAGTACGTCCTCCGTCTTCTTCACGCCAAAGTGTCCCATTAATCCTCCTCCATGCGCCTCCTGCAACAACAAAAGACGAACGGAGCTAGCTGGAATGCATAGCTTGTTAGCACGAAACACAAATCCATCGTTAACGACGAACTTGTTCCACATTCTTCCTTCTTTACAATTCTGCATTACATCTTTAAAATCAGCATCATGCACATATTGATCTTTGATGGTCTCCAAACCAAATATTTTGAAGTCAAGTTGTGAAAGCATAGTATAGCGGCGAGACAATGCATCAGCAATAACATTTTCTTTTCCCTTCTTGTGTTTAATGACATAAGGGAAAGTCTCAATGAATTCAACCCATTTAGCATGTCTACGATTCAGTTTAGCTTGACTTTTAATATGTTTCAAAGATTCATGATGAGAATGTATAACAAATTCTTTGGGCCATAAATAATGTTGCCATGTTTCTAAAGTCCGAACAAGAGCATATAATTCTTTATCATAAGTAGAATAATTCAGACTAGGCCCACTCAATTTTTCAGAAAAGTATGCAACAGGTTTGCCATCTTGTAATAACACACCTCCTAATCCAATTCCACTAGCATCACATTCAAGCTCAAAAGTCTTATTAAAATCAGGAAGTTGGAGTAAAGGAGCATGTGTCAACTTATCTTTCAATACCGTGAAGGCTTCTTCCTGTGCGGTACCCCAAACAAAAGGCACATCCTTCTTTGTAAGCTCGTTGAGAGGTGCAGCAATGGTGCTGAAATCTCTCACAAAACGCCTATAGAATCCAGCGAGGCCAAGAAACCTCCTCACTTGTGTGACCGTTTTGGGCTGCGGCCAACTCTCAATAGCTTCAATCTTGGCTTTGTCAACTTCAATTCCCTGTGGAGTAACAACATAGCCAAGAAAAGATACTCGGTCGGTGCAAAAGGTGCACTTCCCAAGGTTACCAAACAAACGTGCATCACGTAGAGCAATACAAACAGCACGTAAATGTTCCAAATGTTCTTCCAAAGATCTGCTATAAATCAGTATATCATCAAAATAGACTACCATAAATCGTCCAATGAAAGCACGTAAAACTTCGTTCATTAGTCTCATGAAAGTACTAGGCGCATTAGTTAACCCAAAAGGCATGACTAACCACTCATATAATCCAAACTTAGTTTTAAATGCTGTTTTCCATTCATCTCCCAATTTCATACGAATTTGATGGTATCCACTACGCAAATCAACTTTGGAGAATATTGTAGAGCCACTCAATTCATCAAGCATATCATCTAGCCTAGGAATAGGATGACGATAACGAATAGTAATATTATTAATGCCTCTACAATCAACACACATACGTGATGTACCATCCTTTTTCGGCACTAGAATAATAGGAACAGCACAAGGACTAAGGGATTCGCGTATATAACCTTTGTCGAGAAGCTCTTGTACTTGACGCATAATCTCCTTCGTCTCCTCTGGATTGGTACGGTATGGTGCACGGTTTGGCAGTGAAGCATCGGGAATTAAGTCAATCTGATGCTCAATCCCTCGAATAGGCGGTAATCCCGGTGGCACGTCTTGTGGAAAGACGTCCGCGAACTCCTGCAAAATGTTAGTGACAGCAGGAGGCAAAGAGGAAGGCACGTCCTCGAATGAAAATAATGCCTCTTTGCACACAAAAGCATAGCAAACAGATTTGCTGAAATCTAGCTCATCAATATCAGATTTGGTGGCAAATAAACATGCACTTTTCAATTTAATTTCAGAAGCAACACTAGATGGTTTATTATTAGGCTTCATTTGTTGCTCAAATTCTTTTGCCACAATCTGATTTTCACTCTTATTCGTCTCCTGTTTTGCTTTATTAGCTCTATTAATATCATCTTTCAAAATGGAATCAGGAGTCATAGGAAGCAAAGTAATATTTTTATCCTTATGAACAAGAGTATAGTGATTGTTTCTACCATGGTGTACAGAATTTTTATCAAATTGCCAAGGTCTACGAAGTAATAAGGAACATGCTTGCATAGGTACCACATCACAATCAACATAATCAGCATATGTAGAAATACTAAAATGCACACGAACAGTACGTGTTACCTTAACCTTGCCGCTGTTGTTGAACCATTGGATGTAGTAAGGATGTGGATGTGGTCTTGTGGTGAGAGAAAGCTTCTCCACCATCTCCATGCTAGCCAAGTTGTTGCAGCTCCCTCCGTCTATTATGACGCGCACAGAACGTTCCTTCACAACTCCCTTGGTATGGAACAAATTGTGCCTCTGATTTTGCTCAGCTTGTGTGACCTGCACACTCAAAACACGTTGAGCAACTAAACATTCATACCTGTCAGCGTCTTCAGGAGCCATGTATTGCGTCTCATGATCAGAATCATCTCCACCATGTTCTTCACGTGTAATAAGAGCCAATGTCTCCTCATCATAGTCACTAGCGGACTCATATCCACCATCCGCGGTAGCAATCATCACACGCGGAGATTTGCATTCCCTCGCATAATGACCTCCTCCCTTACAACGACGACAAATAATATCACTTGTGTGCCCTGTTGATGCCATGGAAGAAGAAGAACGCTGTGCAGGACCCGCAGGTGCGCTCTTGGAAGATAATGGTGGTTGTGCCTGTTTTCTTGTATCACGGCTGGAGGTGGCACCGGATGGAGGTGCTGGTGCAGTTGAAGTAGAAGATGCTTGTCGATCCTGCACTTCACGTTCAGCTTTACAAGCAAGATGGCATAAACGAGTGATATTAGTATACTCCTTAATGTCTAGAATGGTCTGAATCTCTCTATTTAATCCACCCAGAAAACGTGCAAGCATAGCTTCATTCTCCTCAACAATACCACATCTAATCATGCCAGTTTGTAATTCCTGATAATATTCTTCTACAGAATTTTTCCCTTGTCTTAAACGCTGCAATTTTTGAAGCAATTCACGTTGATAATATGGTGGAACCCAACGCGTACGCATAGCAGTTTTCAAAGCAGCCCAAGTAGTTGGAATAGGATATAATCTACAATGTTCAGACCACCATACACATGCAAAACTAGTGAAAGCACAAACAGCAGCAGCAACTCGTCTCTCCTCAGGATATTGTAAACATGTAAATCGTTGTTCAGTTTCTAACTCCCAAGTAAGATATATATCAGGAACATATCTACCCTCAAACGGTGGAATATTCAATTTCAGTTTAGGAATATGGACATCATCTCGTACCTGAGGTGGTGGTGCAGGCCTACCATTACGAATATATACCTGAGGTCGACCTGCTGGTGGTGGTACAGGTGGCTGCACGTAGTGTTGATTTTGATCAACCTCATCCTCATAATCTCCCACATAATCATCCTCCTCCGCATCAGCAGCAGGAGCCACAGAAGTATCAACAGCAGCACCAACAGTTTGGCCAAACGCAAGAGGAACACGGCTTGCTTGGCGGAGGTCTGCTTCGCGACGTGGAGGTAGTCGTTGTTGTTGTTGTTGGAGAGGTGCGTTAGGTGCAGCGGGTGGTGGTGGTGGAAGACGCGCGAGCAATTCATTAAACTTGTTATCGAGCTTTGTTTCGAACGTCTTCTCAAGGCCAGTGATCTTCTCCATGGCCTCTTCAAAATTGTTCAGCACATCTTGCACCTGTTCAGTCATCATTTGCTGAAACTTA
Source organism: Triticum aestivum (assembly GCF_018294505.1). Lineage (NCBI taxonomy): Eukaryota > Viridiplantae > Streptophyta > Magnoliopsida > Poales > Poaceae > Triticum > Triticum aestivum. The sequence goes on from NC_057809.1 coordinate 289,926,454, forward strand.
TCATGAAGCTCCTTGTTCGATAGATTCTCCCAGTCAATCTCGTCGGCTTGTGATCCTGGCATGGTTAGCAGCAATAGAAACACACAAGAATATGATCCTACAGACTACGAACAAGTGGTGGTGGTGGGTGTCACAAATCCGTCAAGCAAATCTCAAATTCTTACCAGTTCTTACCCAGCAGCAGGCGGTGATCGGCAACCGTTGTAGTCAAAAACTCTCAAAGCTTGGATAGAGCGATTACCAGGGAGAGTCAAACGCACGACGTAGATGTATGTGGAGCTGGGAAGGCTTATAATATGGTAGCAAAAAGGGTCAGCAATAATCAATTCAGAGATGCAAAGTTGAATAAACGCTCAACGACGGTACTGTGCTGGTCCTAGGCTAGACTGTGCTAGAGACGCGAGCCTAGAACACTAACAAAATCACGGCGCAGCACGTAAACAAGGGAAAAGCACACTCTGGTTTTTTTTTCGCTCTTTTTTTTTGCGCTCTTTTTTTTTGCGCTGCTTTTTTTTTTGCGAAAAATCACTATAATGGCGAGTGTCTCAAAACTCTTCTTAGCTCAAACTGACAGGATGGGCACGAAATTTTTTCGACCAATTTTTTTTTTTTGACTGCCCGGACCCAAAAACTGGAAACGGGTCAAAAAAACTTCCTATAATGGCACCTGTCTCAAAACACTCAGGAACACCTAAAAATAGGATAGCCAGAAATTTTTTCGAAAAATGCGTTTTCGAAAAATTTTGGGCCTAAACGGAGCGTGGCTACCCGACTCCGAAACCTACTCCGGCAAGGAAACACGAATCGGAATCTAGATGGATCCCGAAAACAAATCTAATAAGCAAAGAGCTCGGATTGGTGGTGGATATATGGTGGTGGTATATGGCAGCGATGGTGGTAGCGGTGGTAGTATATGGATATGGATCGGTGATGGTATATGGACACGGATTGGTGGTGGTATATGGATACGGATTCGGTGCGGTGGTGGTAGATGGCAGGGGCGATGATGATGGTGCGGCGGCAGCGTGACAACTTATGACCAGAACTCGAAACTCTAAAAGACTAGACTCTAAGACCAGCAACTAGACACGACGATGCAACCGCAAATTCAACAAAGCAAAACCCTAAAAAGATTATGCAAGGCTCAGATTGGTTCGGATATGATGAACTAACCCTAATTTTTTTTGTGGCTTTTTCGTGGACTATAGGTATGAAGAACAGACTCGATCTAAACTACTAAAAAAACTGTAAAATCTCACCGAGCAACCTGGAAATCTGATACCACTTGATAGAGGCAAAGGTGTCCTGTCTTTCGATGAGATGGTGGATTTCGCTTTGGTGGAAGTCGACTTTGACGATCCGACTACGAACGTGCGAGGACGTCGCGCCTTAGCAATCGCTAAACCAACTCCGAGAGGTTATTGACCACGCCGGAGCACGATCAACCTGACCACGAGGGTCTGTTTCCTGCGAGCAAACGAAGAACAAGCAAGAAACTAAGATTGCAATCTGGATATTGCGAATATAAGATGAAAGCTTTATTGATCAAGGTGGGGTTCTGTGACGCCTTTGTCTGGTCGTTGAACACAAACGAAGTACGCGAAGTTGCAGCTATGGCGAACTTTTAATCTAAACAAAACCCAAAGTCTAAACGATGCCCTAAGGGCTGTATATATGGAGGAAGAGGGGGGGAATTTCGTGGCCCTTGGTGGAGGGGTCCGAAATCAACCCTATCTCTTGTTTCCCCACACATACTGACTCTAAAAATAGCCTATACTTATGTATTTCGAAATTACATGGGCCTGGCCCAATAATAAGGTGACGCAGCACCTAAAATAGCCTCGGGACGAAATTTATGAAGTGGCATCTTGTATATTTCGTCCAAGGCTTCATGCACCCATTATGGTGGCTTCAAAGTCCTGAAATCATCACTTGTAACTCCGTTCTTGTTCCCCTTGCGCATGCCATCATCTCCATGCTTGTTCTTGCTCCAATGTTCATCCTTCTCCAAGCTAGGCCCTTCATTTGTAAGCAAAACAAATGTATCCAATTTAGGCAGCATCATATTCTCATGAACATTAGAATCATTACCAAGAAACGAAAGTACCTGGTAATTTAGTTGGCGTGCACGAGCTCTAGTAATTGGTCCAGTATGTATAGCAGCAGGGGCTGTGGGTGTAACAATTGTATTGATGTCCTCATCAGGTCTTGTGGTGAGAGAAAGCTTCTCCACCATCTCCATGCTAGCCAAGTTGTTGCAGCTCCCTCCGTCTATGATGACGCGCACAGAACGTTCCTTCACAACTCCCTTGGTATGGAACAAATTGTGCCTCTGATTTTGCTCAGCTTGTGTGACCTGCACACTCAAAACACGTTGAGCAACTAAACATTCATACCTGTCAGCGTCTTCAGGAGCCATGTATTGCGTCTCATGATCAGAATCATCTCCACCATGTTCTTCACGTGTAATAAGAGCCAAAGTCTCCTCATCATAGTCACTAGCGGACTCATATCCACCATCCGTGGTAGCAATCATCACACGCGGAGATTTGCATTCTCTCGCATAATGACCTCCTCCCTTACAACGACGACAAATAATATCACTTGTGTGCCCTGTTGATGCCATGGAAGAAGAAGAACGCTGTGCAGGCCCCGCAGGTGTGCTCTTGGCAGATAATGGTGGTTGTGCCTGTTTTCTTGTATCACGGCTAGAGGTGGCACCGGATGGAGGTGCTGGTGCAGTTGAATTAGAAGATGCACGTGGTGTCCATGATGAAGGTCGGCCTGCAGAAAAGTTAGTTCGCCCCAATGCTTGTCGATCCTGCACTTCACGTTCAGCTTTACAAGCAAGATGGAATAAACGAGTGATATTAGTATACTCCTTATAGTCTAGAATGGTCTGAATCTCTCTATTTAATCCACCCAGAAAACGTGCAAGCATAGCTTCATTGTCCTCAACAATACCACATCTAATCATGCCAGTTTGTAATTCCTGATAATATTCTTCTACAGAATTTTTCCCTTGTCTTAAACGCTGCAATTTTTGAAGCAATTCACGTTGATAATATGGTGGAACCCAACGCGTACGCATAGCAGTTTTCAAAGCAGCCCAAGTAGTTGGAATAGGATATAATCTACAATGTTCAGACCACCATACACATGCAAAACTAGTGAAAGCACAAAGGCAGCAGCAACTCGTCTCTCCTCAGGATATTGTAAACATGTAAATCGTTGTTCAGTTTCTAACTCCCAAGTAAGATATATATCAGGAACATATCTACCCTCAAATGGTGGAATATTCAATTTCAGTTTAGGAATATGGACATCATCTCGTACCTGAGGTGGTGGTGCAGGCCTACCATTACGAATATATACCTGAGGTCGACCTGCTGGTGGTGGTATAGGTGGCTGCACGTAGTGTTGATTTTGATCAACCTCATCCTCATAATCTCCCACATAATCATCCTCCTCCGCATCAGCAGCAGGAGCCACAGAAGTATCAACAGCAGCACCAACAGTTTGGCCAAACGCAAGAGGAACACGGCTTGCTCGGCGGAGGTCTGCGTCGCGACGTGGAGGTAGTCGTTGTTGTTGTTGTTGTTGGAGAGGTGCGTTAGCTGCAGTGGGTGGTGGTGGTGGAAGACGCGCGAGCAATCCATTAAACTTGTTATCGAGCTTTGTTTCGAACGTCTTCTCAAGGCCAGTGATCTTCTCCATGGCCTCTTCAAAATTGTTCAGCACATCTTGCACCTGTTCAGTCATCATTTGCTGAAACTTATCATGAAGCTCCTTGTTCGATAAATTCTCCCAGTCAATCTCGTCGGCTTGTGATCCTGGCATGGTTAGCAGCAATAGAAACACACAAGAATATGATCCTACAGACTACTAAGAAGTGGTGGTGGTGTATCACAAATCCGTCAAGCAAATCTCAAATTCTTACCAGTTCTTACCCAGCAGCAGGCGGTGATCGGCAACCGTTGTAGTCAAAAACTCTCAAAGCTTGGATAGAGCGATTACCAGGGAGAGTCGAACACACGACGTAGATGTATGTGGAGCTGGGAAGGCTTATAGTATGGTAGCAAAAAGGGTCAGCAATAATCAATTCAGAGATGCAAAGTTGAATAAACGCTCAACGACGGTACTGTGCTGGTCCTAGGCTAGACTGTGCTAGAGACGCGAGCCTAGAACACCAACAAAATCACGGCGCGGCACGTAAACAAGGGAAAAGCACACTCTGAATTTTTTTTTCCGCTCTTCTTTTTTTTTGCGCTGCTTTTTTTGCGCTCTTTTTTTTTCGCTGTTTTTTTTTGCGAAAAATCACTATAATGGCGAGTGTCTCAAAACTCTTCTTAGCTCAAACTGACAGGATGGGCACGAAATTTTTTCGACCAATTTTTTTTTTTCGACTGCCCGGACCCAAAAACTGGAAACGGGTCAAAAAAAACTTCCTATAAAGGCACCTGTCTCAAAACACTCAGAAACACCTAAAAATAGGATAGCCAGAAATTTTTTCGAAAAATGCGTTTTCAAAAAATTTTGGGCCTAAACGGAGCGTGGCTACCCGACTGGGAGATGGATCGGAAACCTACTCCGGCAAGGAAACACGAATCGGAAACTAGATGGATCTCGAAAACAACCCTAATAATCAAGGAACTCGGATTGGTGGTGGATATATGGTGGTGGTATATGGCAGCGGTGGTGGTAGTATATGGATATGGATCGGTGGTGGTATATGGACACGGATTGGTGGTGGTAGATGGCAGGGCCGATGATGATGGTGCGGCGGCGGCGTGACAACTTATGACCAGAACTCGAAACTCTAAAAGACTAGACTCTAAGACCAGCAACGAGACACGACGATGCAACCGCAAATTCAACAAAGCAAAACCCTAAAAAGATTATGCAAAGGCTCAGATTGGTTCGGATATGATGAACTAACCCTAAATTTTTTTTGTGGCTTTTTCGTGGACTGTAGGTATGAAGAACAGACTCGATCTAAACTACGAAATACTGTAAAATCTCACCGAGCAACCTGGAAATCTGATACCACTTGATAGAGGCGGAGGTGTCCCGTCTTTCGATGAGATGGTGGATTTCACTTTGGTGGAAGTCGACTTTGACGATCCGACTACGAACGTGCGAGGACGTCGCGCCTTAGCAATCGCTAAACCAACTCCGAGAGGTTATTGACCACGCCGGAGCACGATCAACCTGACCACGAGGGTCTGTTTCCTGCGAGCAAACGAAGAACAAGCAAGAAACTAAGATTGCAATCTGGATATTGCGAATATAAGATGAAAGCTTTATTAATCAAGGTGGGGTTCTGTGACGCCTTTGTCTGGTCGTTGAACACAAACGAAGTACGCGAAGTTGCAGCTATGGCGAACTTTTAATCTAAACAAAACCCAAAGTCTAAACGATGCCCTAAGGGCTGTATATTTGGAGGAAGAGGGGGGGAATTTCGTGGCCCTTGGTGGAGGGGTCCGAAATCAACCCTATCTCTTGTTTCCCCACACATACGGACTCTAAAAATAGCCTATACTTATGTATTTCGAAATTACATGGGCCTGGCCCAATAATAAGGTGACGCAGCACCTAAAATAGCCTCGGGACGAAATTTATGAAGTGGCATCTTGTATATTTCGTCCAAGGCTTCATGCACCCATTATGGTGGCTTCAAAGTCCTGAAATCATCACTTGTAACTCCGTTCTTGTTCCCCTTGCGCATGCCATCATCTCCATGCTTGTTCTTGCTCCAATGTTCATCCTTCTCCAAGCTAGGCCCTTCATTTGTAAGCAAAACAAATGTATCCAATTTAGGCAGCATCATATTCTCATGAACATTAGAATCATTACCAAGAAACGAAAGTACCTGGTAATTTAGTTGGCGTGCACGAGCTCTAGTAATTGGTCCAGTATGTATAGCAGCAGGGGCTGTGGGTGTAACAATTGTATTGATGTCCTCATCACTTACGATGGATGAAGGAAGGATGGAAGAGCCTAAGCTTGGAGATGCCCCGGCATCCCAAGCTATTATCCAAAAATGAGCAACCAACTAATCTTGGTGATGCCCCCCGAGTGCCATCCCCGTTTTCTTCCAACAATCATCGGTATTTTACTTGAAACTATATTTTTATTCGTCACATGATATGTGTTTTGCTTGGAGAGTATTGTATGATATGAGCCTTTGCTTGTTTTATTTTGTGTTTTAAGTCATCAATCCTTACTGGAGACACCTATTTGAGAGAGCCAAAATTATGTCATGGCTTGTTAGAATTGCTCTCTATGCTTCACTTAATTTTTTATGAGCAATGGACTTGCTCTAGTGCTTCACTTATATCTTTTTGAGCACGGTGTGCTTTAGTATTTTTGAAGAAATGCTCTCTTGCTTCACTTAAATTTATTTTAGAGTTGGTAAAATTTTCAAGAAATTATCTCTTGCTTCACTTAAATAATTTGAGAGAAAGAAAAATATATTATGCCCATGATCTTCACTTATATTTGTTGGAGCTTGTCCAAAGCAATACATGAAAATTAGTCCCAAAGTGATAGATATCCAAGAAGGATATAATAAAAACTTTCATGAAGATCATTGGACAAAATAAACTTGATTCTTAGTAATAGTTTTGAGATATTATGATGTGATATGTGAGTTATGTTGGTGAGTAATTATGCTTTAGTAAGAATATTGGTGTTAAGGTTTGTGATTCCCTATGCAAGTACGAAAGTCAATAGTCATGCAATGAAATTATATCCTACTTATGGTGCAATTAGAAGCCTGCTGAGTTAGAAGATATTGATGTCACAATTAAACTTGCTAATAGAGATACTATTTCAGCAATGGGAACTATTAGAGATGTCGAAGTCTTGTGCGGGAAAACGAAATATCCTACTGATTTTCTTGTTCTTAGTTCCCCACAAGATAGCTTTTGTCCCATTATATTTGGTAGACCCTTCTTGAATACAGTTAATGCTAGGATAGACTGCGAAAAGAATGTTGTTACTATTGGCTTGGATGATATGACTCATGAGTTTAATTTCTCTAAATTTAGTAAACAACACGCGAAGAAGAATTGCCTAGTAAGGATGAAATTATTGGTCTTGCTTCTATTGCCGTACCTCCTAGTGATCCTTTAGAACAATATTTGCTAGACCATGAGAATGATATATTTATGAATGGAAGAAGGGAAATAGATGAAGTATTCTTTAAACAAGAACGTATGTTAAAACACAATTTGCCTGTTGAAATCCTAGGGGATCCTCCTCCACCTAAGGGTGATCCCGTGTTTGAGCTTAAACCGTTGCCTGATAATCTTAAATATGCTTATCTTGATGAAAATAAGATATATCCTGTTATTATTAGTGCTAACCTTTCAGAGCATGAAGAAGAAATATTACTGAAAACTCTGAAGAAGCACTGTGCTGCTATTGGATATACTCTTGATGATCTTAAGGGCATCAGTCCCACTCTATGTCAACATAAAATAAATTTGAAAGCAGATGCCAAACTAGTTCGTGATCCTCAACGACGTCTTAATCCTAAAATGAAAGAAGTGGTAAGAAAAGAAATACTAAAGCTTCTAGAGGCAGGTATAATTTATCCTATTGCTGATAGTCAGTGGGTAAGTCATGCTCATTGTGTCCCTAAGAAGGGAGGTATTACCGTTGTTCCTAATGATAAAGATGAATTGATTCCACAAAGAATTATTACAGGTTATAGGATGGTAATTGATTTCCTCAAATTAAATAAGGCTACTAAGAAAGATCATTACCCCTTACCTTTTATCGATCAAATGCTAGAAAGATTATGCAAACATACACATTACTGCTTTCTAGACGGTTATTCTGGTTTCTCTCAAATACCTGTGTCAGCCAAAGATCAATCAAAGACTACTTTTACATGCCCTTTGGTACTTTTGCTTATAGACGTATGCCTTTTGGTTTATGTAATGCACCTACTACCTTTCAAAGATGCATGATGGCTATATTCTCTGACTTTTGTGAAAAGATTTGTGAGGTTTTCATGGACGACTTTTCTGTCTATGGATCTTCTTTTGATGATTGCTTGAGCAATCTTGATCGAGTTTTGCAGAGATGTGAAGAAACTAATCTTGTCTTGAATTGGGAAAAGTGCCACTTTATGGTTAATGAGGGTATTGTCTTGGGGCATAAAGTTTCTGAAAGAGGTATTGAAGTTGATAAAACCAAGGTTGATGCTATTGAAAAGATGCCATGTCCCAAGGACATCAAAGGTATAAGAAGTTTCCTTGGTCACGCCGGATTTTATAGGAGGTTCATTAAGGACTTCTCAAAAATTTCTCGGCCTTTGACTAATTTATTACAAGAAGTTATACCATTTGTATTTGATGATGATTGTGTAGAAGCATTTGAAATACTTAAGAAAGCATTAGTCTCTGCACCTATTGTGTAGCCACCTGATTGGAATTTACCCTTTGAAATTATGTGTGATGCTAGTGATTATGCTGTAGGTGCTGTTCTAGGGCAAAGAGTTGATAAGAAATTAAATGTTATCCATTATGCTAGTAAGACTCTAGACAATGCTCAAAGAAATTATGCTACTACTGAAAAAGAACTTTTAGCAGTTGTATTTGCTTGTGATAAGTTCAGACCTTATATTGTTGATTCTAAAGTAACTATCCACACTGATCATGCTGCTATTAAATATCTTATGGAGAAGAAAGATGCTAAACCTAGACTTATTAGATGGGTTCTCTTGCTACAAGAATTTGATTTGCATATTGTTGACAGAAAAGGAGCTGAGAACCCCGTTGTAGACAACTTATCTAGGTTAGAGAATGTTCTTGATGACCCACTATCTATTGATGATAGCTTTCCTGATGAACAATTAAATGTCATAAGTACTTCTCGTAGTACTCCTTGGTATGATGATTATGCTAATTACATTGCTGCTAAATTCATACCACCTAGCTTCACATACCAACAAAAGAAAAAGTTCTTCTATGATTTGAGAAATTACTTTTGGGATGACCCACATCTTTATAAAGAAGGAGTAGATGGTGTTATTAGACGTTGTGTACCTGAGCATGAACATGAACAGATCCTACGCAAGTGCCACTCCGAAACTTATGGAGGATACCACGCGGGAGATAGAACTGCACATAAGGTATTGCAATCCGGTTTTTATTGGCCTACTCTCTTCAAGGATGCCCGTAAGTTTATCCTATCTTGTGATGAATTTCAAAGAATTGGTAATATTAGTAGACGTCAAGAAATGCCTATGAATTATTCACTTGTTATTGAACCGTTTGATGTTTGGGGCTTTGATTATATGGGACCTTTTCCTGCCTCTAATGGATATACACATATTTTAGTTGCTGTTGATTACGTTACTAAGTGGGTAGAAGCTATTCCAACTAGTAGTGATGATCATAACACTTCTATTAAAATGCTTAAAGAAGTTATTTTTTGAGGTTTGGAGTCCCTAGATATTTAATGACTGATGGTGGTTCACATTTTATTCATGGTGCTTTCCGTAAAATGCTTGCTAAATATGACGTCAATCATAGAATTGCATCTCCGTGTCACCCACAATCTAGTGGTCAAGTAGAATTGAGTAATAGAGAACTCAAATTAATTTTGCAAAAGACTGTCAATAGGTCTAGAAAGAATTGGTCAAAGAAACTTGATGATGCATTATGGGCCTATAGAACTGCATATAAAAATCCTATGGGTATGTCTCCGTATAAAATGGTATATGGAAAAGCATGTTACTTACCTCTCGAACTAGAACATAAGGCATATTGGGCTATTAAAGAGCTCAACTATGATTTCAAACTTGCCGGTGAAAAGAGGTCATTTGATATTAGCTCACTTGATGAATGGAGAACCCAAGCTTATGAAAATGCCAAGTTGTTTAAATAAAAGGTTAAAAGATGGCATGACAAAAGGATACAAAAGCGTGAGTTTAATGTAGGTGATTATGTATTGCTATACAACTCTCGTTTAAGATTTTTTGCAGGGAAACTTCTCTCTAAATGGGAAGGCCCCTATGTTATTGAGGAGGTCTATCATTCCGGTGCCATAAAAATCAACAACTTCGAAGGCACAAATCCGAAGGTGGTAAACGGTCAAAGAATCAAACATTATATCTTAGGTAATCCCATAAATGTTGAAACCAATATTATTGAAACCGTAACCCCGGAGGAATACATAAGGGACACTTTCCAGAACGTTTCAGACTCCGAAAAGGAATAAGTATGTGGTACGGTAAGTAAACCGACTCCAAACCATTTTAAGGCAATATTTCTCTGTTTTGGAATATTTAAAAATAGAAAATTAAGTAGCAGTCCGGGAAGGACACGAGGGCCTCACGAGGGTGGAGGGCGCGCCCTACCCCCCTAGGTGCGCCCCCTACCTCGTGAGCACCTCGTGTGCCTTCCAGACTCTGTTTTCTTGCACGATACATATTTTGGTTGGTAAAAATTCACTATATATTCTCCCGAAGGTTTCGACTCCCGTATCACGCAAAAATCTCATGTCTTTGTTTCGAGCTGTTTTCTGTCAGGGTTGTCAAGGCCACGCACTATGTCGTCTCCCTCCTCCTCCAACCATGAGGGCAACGATGCTTGGCTAATGAAGATGGAGCTGAAGAGAGAAGAACCTATGGAGATCAACAAGGATGAAGGGATCAAGAAGGCCGTGGAGGACCAAGTTCCAGCAATAGAAGACACCCTTCAACTGGATCATTATCTTCTTACCCCTGCAGAAATCGAAGCTTTCAAGATGAGTGAGTTGGCTCGTATACAAAATAAGTATCTCACACGTGAAAAATATTTTGTTGAAGGAGCATATCATCGCACTCAAGGGCATTATCTGCAAGTTAGAAGACCTTCTATGCTCGATGTGCGACTATCCATCATCAACAACACCTCCACCTTCTTCTCCAACAAAGAAGAATAGAGTATCTGGGTACGGGCACTCCATTTGGCAACTGCCAAGCTTGGGCGAGTGCCCCGGTATCGTATCACCATCACTTTTATCTTATCATTTTCCTTAGTTCGATCTTATTAGTAGTACTTTGATCTTGTAGAATAAAGTTTATGGCATGATCTAGTTGTGAGTTTTGCTTTATTATCCTTCTATGTAATCGAGTCTATGAGCTATATAATAAAGATTAGTGTTGAGTTAAGGGCTTGATTATTTTGCCATGATCCTAAGTGAATAAAAGAAAAGAGAAAGAAATAAAAAGAAACAAAGATATCATATGGATCTCATGGAGAGTAATGAGCTCACATAGAAAAAGTATGATGAATAAAAGTTGTTGAGAGTTGACAAGCATAGTTTTGGTCATCGTTGCAATTAATAGGAAGTAATAAAGAAAGAGAGGTCTTCACATATAGATATACTATCTTGGACATCTTTTACGATTGTGAGCACTCATTAAAATATGACATGCTAAAGAGTTGACATTGGACAAGGAAGACAACGTAATGGGTTATGTTCTCTTACATCTGAGATAAATTATATTGTCTTGGATCCTCCAACATGTTGAGCTTGCCTTTCTGATAGAGGCGAGGGTCCCGATCTTTCGATGAGATGATAACTATCGATTTGGTGGAGACGACTTTGACGATCCGACTACAAACGTGCACGAGGTTGCGCCTTAGCAATCGCTAAACCAATCTCCTGAGGTTACTGACAATGCTGGAAGCACGGTCAGCCTGACCACGAAGGTCTATTCCTGCAAGCAATCGAAGAACGAGCAAGAATATGATAAAGCAATCTGAATATTGCAAATATATATGAGGTAGATAATGGTGGGGATCCGGAAGCGGTCTTGGTCTGGTCGTTGGACACAAACGAAGTACACGAAGTTGCAATGGCTAACTTTTAACTAAACAAATCCCCAGGAAAAGCTACTAGATGGATCTACTTATATAGGAGCAAGGGGTGGAGGCCAAGGAGGTGGGAGGACGTCCCAAGGCAGCCTAAAACTAAATCTAGGTCGTACAAGGCCAATGGGTCCAAGTGGAGGTGATGTAACACCTTTGGACTTGTAGTTTGACTCGGATTCTGCTGCAGCATCAGATTGTTTCGTCCACAACTCAACGCTCCGGACGAATTTGAAGGTGATTCCAATTAGGTTGGAAAGTGCACGAAATCTAGTTTCCAACAAAAAAAGAATCACCCAATTTGGAGTTCGTATGAAAAACTTGTGTGCGTTTTGAGTCAGGTGTGTCTGTGCAGTCCGAATCTGAATCCAGAACGTGAGAGACTTGGACTCTATCTTCTCTTGGGCCAAAAGTGACGTGAGAGAACTTTTTGGACAGCAAATAAACATCTCTTTCTTCCTTATCATCATATGTGGATTGTACAAATGTCCCATACACCTGCAATTAGACAAAACACAAAAGTGTGTGAAGTATTTTTGTTCTGGATAACATAAATAGATTATTGAATAGTTTGCACTAGAAATCACTTGACAAATATGCATATATGCAATATTTTTGGTCATATCCAAGGTAGTCATGTCCTTATCATCCTCCCCTTCTTGAAAATAAAGCCGTCCTCGGCGTTGCTTAATCTGAAATGTGGCTAACAAAAGAGACAAGGTGTACATGTTGTATATGTATATGTCATCCATTTTTATTTCCCTTGATTTTTGCATATATGACACATGAATAGATGAGTAACTTGCATAGTTCATAAAATCTAAAGCCAAAAAATTAGCACAAGAAGTAGAAGGCATGAAAATATTGCAACTCAGTTTGCACATATAAGTGAAGCTCTTATTCATTTCAAAAGATTGAAAATGTTCATCATTAAACCATCCCAACATTGGTGTATAAACCTTACTTGCATCAAATTTACATGCTACAACATGCTTAAATAAGCAAACATGCAATAAGTCATTCAACACAGAATCATCACCAAGATTAGAGGTCATATCAAAATGATTAAACATTGGTTCTTTTGCATCAATAGTTAATTCAATGGGTGCACTCAAAATTGTTGGTATTTCAGTTGTTTGATCACATGGCAAAGTCAAATTATCAACATAGTCCTCTAAAATAGGTGGTGTGATCAAAGTAGTGGGTAGCTCATCAGATGGTGCATTCAAATTGACAAGGCATTCATCATTCTCATGTAGAGATGGAAGATCAGTACCTTTGTCATTACCTCTTATGATCAACTCAGATGAGGTAGCCACTCTCGGGGGCGATGTGTCACATGGTGGAGGTGATGTAGTCCTGACAATAACGGACCTGGTTGTCATAGTATGCCTAGTAGTTGAAGGAACAATCATATCAACTCTTGGAATGTGCACCGTGCGCTTGTTCTCCTCGTGGCCAACACGTCGTTTTATTTCCTGTTCAGCTTTGCAAGCAAGATGAAACAAATGGTCCATAGGATAACACTCTTCATGAATTAGTATCTCTTGAATATCACAGTTTAATCCTCCCCAAAATCTATCCATAAAATCATCTTCACTTTCTTTTAAAGAGGAATGCAACAAGGTAGTTTGTAAATCATCATAATATTTTGTTACAGTTTCACTACCTTGTTTTAAGTGTTGCAACTTCTTAATCATGTCACGAGTATAATAAGCAGGGACGAAAGTATGTCGCATGGCAAGTTTCAAATCATCCCAAGTAGTAGGAATATAATCAGGGTGTAACCGACAATATTCACTCCACCAAACCAAAGCATAACCAGTGAAAGAACCAACCGCAACCTTAACCTTTTTATGTTCATCGAAATTATGGGAAGCAAATATATTTTTTATGTCGAACTCCCATTCAATATATAAAGCAGGTTTAAAACGGCCATTAAATGGTGGTATAGATACATTAACCTGATCATGTGCATTTGGATGTTTGTGCACCTCTCGTGACGGTTGTGGTATTTGCAAAGGTGGTGGCACGTCTCCCGCGATCGACAAAGCCCATGAATTGACTCTGGATCCTGTCATGATTAGTAGAACAAGAAACAAAACCCAAAAATAATGTTCCTATAACTACTAGGATGTGGTGGTAAAACGCTCACAGTAAAGCAAATATCAATGTCTTACAAGTTCTTATCATGCAGCAGGCGGTGATCGGCAACCAGCGGTGTCAAGTAACTCCGAATATTGAGTAAAGCGATTGCCAGGGGAGCGTACGTATACACAGTGTAGAAATATGTGGAGCTGGGTTGGCTATATATGGTAGCAAAAGATTAGCAATAATCAATTCAAAGATGCAATGTTGAATAAACGCTCAACGACTGTACTGTGCTGGTCCTAGGCTAGACCGGACTAGAGACGCGAGCCTAGAACACTAATAAGGTCACGGCGTAGCACAACTAGCATCAATGAAGGATACTAAGTAGCTCTTGACAGCAAGATATAAGTGAAGATCACAACGGCAGTGAAGATAATGATGAAAAACAACTGCCAAGCAGGATATACAACAACTCTCTCTCCAACTTTCCTCTTGAAAAGTTTGAGACAATTTTCTGATAAATTCTTTCAAAGAATGCTACTAACTCAAGCTTTCCAATGCAAAAAGAATCACTCAATTCCGAGTTGATATGAGGAGTCAAAGAATTCTAAAACTGGCCTGAAAATTGGAACAAGCTGTGTTCACGAACTTCGGAAGGCAAAAAGACCTATTTAGAAGCCGATTTTGAGGTGTCAAATATTGAACTAGCTTCTACAACTATTTAGATGCGGCTCGTCGCTATCTTCAATTTGAGTACTCACGGATCCAAAACGGACTTCGTATGAGGAAGATACACCTATTTTACTGAACAGTGCGCAAAACAGATTCCAATCCGAATTCAGGTACGAGATTGATTCTAGATAGATCCAATTTTTTTCTTCTCTCTTTTTTTTCTCACGCTTTTTTTTTCTTTTTCTTCTCCCTCTTTTTCTTTTTTTTTCTTTCCTTTTTTCTCTTTTTTTTTCTTTATCTTCTTTTTCTCCCTCTTTCCAAGACAAACTAGATAAGATGCAGATTCGATCAGGCGAAGATGTGAGTGACCTCAACTATGATTATGACAATAAACAGTGCGTAGCACATGGTGGAAATTGGTGGATGGGATGGTGGACAGCGGATGGGATAATGATGCAGCGGCTGCATGACTAATGTGAACAGAACTCGAAACTCTAAAGGAACTAGACACTAAGACCAGCAACTCGACACGGCGATGCAACCGATAATTCAATAATGCAAACAATGAAAAGAAAATTGCAAAGGCTCAGTCTGGCTAGGACAAAGGATGAATAGATCTAACTTTTGTTTTGTGGCTTTTTCTTGGTCAATAGGTAAGAAAATAAATCTAATCTAGGAAAAACTGGAAATTCTCACCGAGCAACCTGAAAACTGATACCACTTGATAGAGGCGGGGGTGTCCCGATCTTTCGATGATATGATAACTATCGATTTGGTGGAGACGACTTTGACGATCCGACTACAAACGTGCACGACGTTGCGCCTTAGCAATCGCTAAACCAATCTCCTGAGGTTACTGACGATGCCGAAAGCACGGTCAGCCTGACCACGAAGGTCTATTCCTGCAAGCAATCGAAGAACGAGCAAGAATATGATAAAGCAATCTGAATATTGCAAATATATATGAGGTATTGATAATGGTGGGGATCCGGAAGCGGTCTTGGTCTGGTCGTTGGACACAAACGAAGTACACGAAGTTGCAATGGCTAACTTTTAACTAAACAAATCCCAAGGAAAAAGCTACTAGATGGATCTACTTATATAGGAGGAAGGGGTGGCGGCCAAGGAGGTGGGAGAACGTCCCAAGGCATCCTAAAACCAACCCTAGGTCGTACAAGGCCAATGGGCCCAAGTGGAAGTGATGTAACACCTTTGGACTTGTAGTTTGACTCGGATTCTGCTGCAGCATCCGATTGTTTCGTCCACAACTCAACGCTCCGGACGAATTTGAAGGTGATTCCAATTGGGTTGGAAAGTGCACGAAATCTAGTTTCCAACAAAAAAAGAATCATCCAATTCGGAGTCCGTATGAAAAACTTGTGTGCGTTTTGAGTCAGGTGTGTCTGTGCAGTCCGAATCTGAATCCAGAACGTGAGAGACTTGGACTCTATCTTCTCTTGGGCCAAAAGTGACGTGAGAGAACTTTTTGGACAGCAAATAAACATCTCTTTCTTCCTTATCTTCATATGTGGATTGTACAAATGTCCCATACACCTGCAATTAGACAAAACACAAAAGTGTGTGAAGTATTTTTGTTCTGGATAACATAAATAGATTATTGAATAGTTTGCACTAGAAATCACCTGACAAATATGCATATATGCAATATTTTTGGTCATATCCAAGGTAGTCATGTCCTCATCATCCTCCCCTTCTTGAAAATAAAGCCGTCCTCGGCGTTGCTTAATCTGAAATGTGGCTTTGTCATTACCTCTTATGATCAACTCAGATGATGTAGCCACTCTCGGGGGCGATGTGTCACATGGTGGAGGTGATGTAGTCCTGACAACAACGGATGTGGTTGTCATAGTATGCCTAGTAGTTGAAGGAACAATCATATCAACTCTTGGAATGTGCACCGTGCGCTTGTTCTCCTCGTGGCCAACACGTCGTTTTATTTCCTGTTCAGCTTTGCAAGCAAGATGAAACAAATGGTCCATAGGATAACACTTTTCATGAATTAGTATCTCTTGAATATCACGGTTTAATCCTCCCCAAAATCTATCCATAAAATCATCTTCACTTTCTTCTAAAGAGGAATGCAACAAGGTAGTTTGTAAATCATCATAATATTTTGTTACAGTTTCACTACCTTGTTTTAAGTGTTGCAACTTCTTAATCATGTCACGAGTATAATAAGCAGGGACAAAAGTATGTCGCATGGCAAGTTTCAAATCATCCCAAGTAGTAGGTATATAATCAGGGTGTAACCGACAATATTCACTCCACCAAACCAAAGCATAACCAGTGAAAGAACCAACCGCAACCTTAACCTTTTTATGTTCATTGAAATTATGGGAAGCAAATATATTTTTTATGTCGAACTCCCATTCAATATATAAAGCAGGTTTAAAACGGCCATTAAATGGTGGTATAGATACATTAACCTGATCATGTGCATTTGGATGTTTGTGCACCTCTCGTGACGGTTGTGGTATTTGCAAAGGTGGTGGCACGTTTCCCGCGATCGACAAAGCCCATGAATTGACTCTGGATCCTGTCATGATTAGTAGAACAAGAAACAAAACCCAAAAATAATGTTCCTATAACTACTAGGATGTGGTGGTAAAATGCTCACAGTAAAGCAAATATCAATGTCTTACAAGTTCTTACCATGCAGCAGGCGGTGATCGGCAACCAGCGGTGTCAAGTAACTCCGAATATTGAGTAAAGCGATTGCCAGGGGAGCGTACGTATACACGGTGTAGAAATATGTGGAGCTGGGTTGGCTATATATGGTAGCAAAAGATTAGCAATAATCAATTCAAAGATGCAATGTTGAATAAACGCTCAACGACGGTACTGTGCTGGTCCTAGGCTAGACCGTACTAGAGACGCGAGCCTAGAACACTAATGAGGTCACGGCGTAGCACAACTAGCATCAATGAATGATACTAAGTAGCTCTTGACAGCAAGATATAAGTGAAGATCACAACGGCAGTGAAGATAATGATGAAAAACAACTGCCAAGCAGGATATACAACAACTCTCTCTCCAACTTTCCTCTTGAAAAGTTTGAGACAATTTTCTGATAAATTCTTTCAAAGAATGCTACTAACTCAAGCTTTCCAATGCAAAAAGAATCACTCAATTCCGAGTTGATATGAGGAGTCAAAGAATTCTAAAACTGGCCTGAAAAATTGGAACAAGCTGTGTTCATGAACTTCGGAGGGCAAAAAGACCTATTTAGAAGCCGATTTTGAGGTGTCAAATATTGAACTAGCTTCTGCAACTATTTAGATGCGGCTCGTCGCTAGCTTCAATTTGAGTACTCACGGAGCCAAAACGGACTTCGTAAGAGGAAGATACACCTGTTTTACTGAACAGTGCGCAAAACAGATTCCAATCCGAATTCACGTACGAGATTGATTCTAGATAGATCCAATTTTTTTTTCTTCTCTCTTTTTTTTCTCACGCTTTTTTTTCTTTTTCTTCTCTCTCTTTTTCTTTTTTTTTCTTTCCTTTTTTCTCTTTTTTTTTCTTTATCTTCTTTTTCTCCCTCTTTCCAAGACAAACTAGATAAGATGCAGATTCGATCAGGCGAAGATGTGAGTGACCTCAACTATGATTATGACAATAAACAGTGCGTAGCACATGGTGGAAATTGGTGGATGGGATGGTGGACAGCGGATGGGATAATGATGCAGCAGCTGCGTGACTAATGTGAACAAAACTCGAAACTCTAAAGGAACTAGACACTAAGACCAGCAACTCGACACGGCGATGCAACCGATAATTCAATAATGCAAACAATGAAAAGAAAATTGCAAAGGCTCAGTCTGGCTAGGACAAAAGATGAATAGATCTAACTTTTGTTTTGTGGCTTTTTCTTGGACAATAGGTAAGAAAATAAATCTAATCTAGGAAAAACTGGAAATTCTCATCGAGCAACCTGAAAACTGATACCACTTGATAGAGGCGAGGGTCCCGATCTTTCGATGAGATGATAACTATCGATTTGGTGGAGACGACTTTGACGATCCGACTACAAACGTGCACGAGGTTGCGCCTTAGCAATCGCTAAACCAATCTCCTGAGGTTACTGACAATGCTGGAAGCACGGTCAGCCTGACCACGAAGGTCTATTCCTGCAAGCAATCGAAGAACGAGCAAGAATATGATAAAGCAATCTGAATATTGCAAATATATATGAGGTAGATAATGGTGGGGATCCGAAAGCGGTCTTGGTCTGGTCGTTGGACACAAACGAAGTACACGAAGTTGCAATGGCTAACTTTTAACTAAACAAATCCCCAGGAAAAGCTACTAGATGGATCTACTTATATAGGAGCAAGGGATGGAGGCCAAGGAGGTGGGAGGACGTCCCAAGGCAGCCTAAAACTAAATCTAGGTCGTACAAGGCCAATGGGCCCAAGTGGAGGTGATGTAACACCTTTGGACTTGTAGTTTGACTCGGATTCTGCTGCGGCATCAGATTGTTTCGTCCACAACTCAACGTTCCGGACGAATTTGAAGGTGATTCCAATTGGGTTGGAAAGTGCACGAAATCTAGTTTCCAACAAAAAAAGAATCACCCAATTTGGAGTTCGTATGAAAAACTTGTGTGCGTTTTGAGTCAGGTGTGTCTGTGCAGTCCGAATCTGAATCCAGAACGTGAGAGACTTGGACTCTATCTTCTCTTGGGCCAAAAGTGACGTGAGAGAACTTTTTGGACAGCAAATAAACATCTCTTTCTTCCTTATCATCATATGTGGATTGTACAAATGTCCCATACACCTGCAATTAGACAAAACACAAAAGTGTGTGAAGTATTTTTGTTCTGGATAACATAAATAGATTATTGAATAGTTTGCACTAGAAAGCACCTGACAAATATGCATATATGCAATATTTTTTGTCATATCCAAGGTAGTCATGTCCTTATCACTTTCCCCCTCATTCTAGCCAAATTGTCAGCACCAAGTAGAGATACTACTTGTGTTTCCGAATACCCTTAAACCAGTTTTACCATGAGAGTCCATCATATCTACCTATGGATTGAATAAGATCCTTCAAGTAAGTTGTCATCGGTGCAAAGCAATAAAAAATGCTCTCTAAATATGTCTGATTGATTGGTGTGGGAGAAATAAGCTTTATACGATCTTGTGATGTGGAAGTAATAAAAGCGACGGACTGCATAATAAAGGTTCATATCACAAGGGGCAATATAAAGTGACGTTCTTTCGCATTAAGATTTTGTGCATCCAACCATAAAAGCGCATGGCAACCTCTGCTTCCCTCTGCGAAGGGCCTATCTTTTATCATTATCTTCTACCTTATGCAAGAGTCATGGTGATCTTCACCCTTCCTTTTTACATTTTATCCTTTGGCAAGCACAATATGTTGGAAAGATCTTGGTATATATGGCTAATTGGATGTGAGTTTTCATGAACTATTATTGTTGACATTACCCTTGAGGTAAAACGTTAGGAGGCAAGACTATAAGCCCCTATCTTTCTCTGTGTCTGACTAAAACTCCACACGCATAAGTATTGCGTGAGTGTCAGCAATTGTGAAAGATTATATGATAGTTGAGTATGTGGACTTGCTTAAAAGCTCTTATACATTGACTCTTTCCTATGTTATGATAAATTGCAATTGCTTCAATGACGGAGATTGTAGTTTGTTAGTTTTCAATGAAGTTTACGATTCATACTTGATATTGTGATTGAATTATTACTCTAGCATTAGAGACCATATGACAAAAATTATATAAGTTGCTGTTATAAGAATGATCATGATGCCCTCATGTCCGTATTTTATTTTTATCGACACCTTCATCTGTAAACATGTGGACATATTTTTCGATTTCGGCTTTTCGCTTGAGGACAAGCGAGGTCTAAGCTTGGGGGAGTTGATACGTCCATTTTGCATCATGCTTTTATATCGATATTTGTTGCATTATGGGCTGTCATTTCACATTATGTCACAATACTTATGGCCATTCTCTCTTATGTTAGAAGGTTTACATAAGAAGGGAGAATACCGGCAGCTGGAATTCTGGGCTGGAAAAGGAGCAAATATTAGAGACCTATTCTGCACAACTCCAAAAGTCCTGAAACTCCACGGAACACCTTACAATAAATAATGAAAAATCCTCGCCAAAGATGAAGACCAGGGGGCCCACACCCCGCTCACGAGGGTGGGGGCGCCCCCCTAGGGCGCGTCCCCTACCTCGTGGGCCCCCTGGTGGCTCTCCAATGACAATCTTTGTAACACCCTCGATGCGGCTATATCTCCCACGTGTCGAAGCACGACTTAGAGGCATAACCGCATTGAAGGCAATGTCGCAAGAGGGGTAATCTTTACACACCCCATGTACTGAATAAAGGAAAGAGATACATAGTTGGCTTACAATCGCCACTTCACACAATACATGAATACAACATTACATCATCCAGATACAATCAAGGTCCGACGACGGAACCAAAATAAAAGAAGACTGCCCCTAATGCTACAGATCCCCGATTGCCCCAACTGGGCTCCACTACTGATCAACTAGAAAACGGAACAACATAACGAACACGAACTTCATCGAGCTCCTCCTTGAGCTTGGTTGCATCACCTGCATGATATCATCGGCACCTGCAAGCTGGTTTTGGAAGTATCTGTGAGTCACGGGGACTCAGCAATCTCACACCCTCGCGATCAAGACTATTTAAGCTTATAGGAAGGGTAAAAGGTATGAGATGGAGCTGCAGCAAGCACTAGCATATATGGTGGCTAACATACGCAAATGAGAGCGAGAAGAGAAGGCAAGGCACGCTCGATAAACTATGATCAAGAAGTGATCCAAGACTACTTACGTCAAGCATAACTCCAACACCGTGTTCAATTCCCGAACTCTGCCGGAAAGAGACCATCACAGTTACACACGCGGTTGATGCATTTTAATTAAGATAAGTTTTAGATTTTCTACAACCAGACATTAACAAATTCCCATCTGCTCATAACCGCGGGCATGGCTTTCGAAAGTTCAAAACCCTGTAGGGGAGTCCCAACTTAGCCCATCACAAGCTCTCATGGTCAACGAAGGATATTCCTTCTCCCAGGAAGACCCGATCAGGCTCGGAATCCCGGTTACAAGACATTTCGACAATGGTAAAACAAGACCAGCAAAGCCACCCAGATGTGCCGACAAATCCCGATAGGAGTTGCACATATCTCGTTCTCAGGGCACACCGGATGAGCCAGACGTTGGGTGGGCCAGCCCAGAGTTGCCCCGGGTAGCTGCGAACATCGCTCAGTTGGACCAACACTTAGAGAAGCACTGGCCCAGGGGGGGTTAAAATAAAGATGACCCTTGGGTTGGCCGACCCAAGGGAAAGAAAAAGGCTAGGTGGCAAATGGTAAAACCAATGTTGTACCTTCCTGGAGGAGTTTTATTCAAGGCGAACTGTCAAGGGGTTCCCATTATAACCCAGCCGTGTAAGGAACGCAAAATCCGGGAACATAACACCGATATGACGGAAACTAGGGTGGCATGAGTGGAACAAAACACCAGGCATAAGGCCGAGCCTTCCACCCTTCACCAAGTATATAGATGCATTACTATAAATAAGAGATATTGTGATATCCCAACAATAACCATGTTCCAACAAGGAGCAAACTCCAATCTTCACCTGCAACTAACAACGGTATAAGAGGGGCTGAGCAAAGCGGTAACATAGCCAAACAACGGTTTGCTAGGACAAGGTGGTTAGAGGCTTGGCTTAACAATATGGGAGGCATGATAAGCAAGTGGTAGGTATCGCAGCATAGGCATAGCAAAAGAGCGAGCAACTAGCAAGCAAAGATAGAAGTGATTTCGAGGGTATGGCCATCTTGCCTAAAATCCCGCAAGGAAGACGAACGAGTCCATGAAGAAGACAAACGAACGTAGTTGAATGGATCCTCACAAACGCGACGTTAACGGAACTAACCCGAAGAAGCAACACCGGAAAGAAGCAAACAACATGGTAAATAACCATCACATAAACATGGCGTGATGCACAACCAAGTATGATGCATGTCCGGTTTAAATATGCATGACATGGCAAAGTGCAACAACCAAAACTACAAATTAAGTGGAGCTCAATGTGCAACGGGTTGCATATTGACGAAACACCACAACAATTATTTAGTTCTCTCCCGGTTAGGTACTCAACAATATTAAATGTTGGCTAACATGGCAAGAAGTGAAACATGAGTAAAATACATAGTTAGGCATTTTAAATGAGGCCAAAAAAATCAAACAACAATTCCGGTAAAACCTCATGTGCAATTAGTAATTTAAGCAAACAACACTTTTAACCATTTTAAATGTTGTTATCATGATGCGAATGGCATATGCAAGTTTATACAATACTTATTAAAAGTTAACAAGAGCATTAAGAAGCATTTGGCATCGTGGCGGAAAGAAAGGGTGCCACGGCGACGATAATGGAAACGGTGCCACGGCAATGTTCCGGTTCCGGTAATTCGATTGAGATACCGATGCAAAGGAGAAGTGTGCGGATGCGTGCAAAAGATGGTGGGGCGTTCCCGGATTTTGGGTGTCCCACGAGTTGGCGATAAGGGAACGAGTGACAATTTGGACACAGTGCAAAAACACAAGCATCTCAAACATCGCAAGCATTCGTTCACGGACGTCGTCTCAAGGTTATACCTTCGAAGCGTGCATTATCGAAACAGACCGAGTTCGGCGGTAGGGGTACACATGTCGAAGGGGAAGTAGTTGTTCACGGGGTCAGTGAGGGAGTCTTGGATTAGGGGGTGTCCGGATAGCCGGACTATAACCTTTGGCCGGACTCTCGGACTATGAAGATACAAGATTGAAGACTTCGTCCCGTGTCCGGATGGGACTTTCCTTGGCGTGGAAGGCAAGCTTGGCAATACGGATATGTAGATTTCCTCCCATTGTAACCGACTCTGTGTAACCCTAGCCCTCTCCGGTGTCTATATAAACTGGAGGGTTTTAGTCCGTAGGACGAACAACAATCATACCATAGGCTAGCTTCTACGGTTTAGCCTCTCTGATCTCGTGGTAGATCTACTCTTGTACTACCCATATCATCAATATTAATCAAGCAGGACATAGGGTTTTACCTCCATCAAGAGGGCCCGAACCTGGGTAAAACATTGTGTCCCCTGCCTCCTGTTACCATCTGGCCTAGACGCACAGTTCGGGACCCCCTACCCGAGATCCGCCGGTTTTGACACTGACGTTGGTGCTTTCATTGAGAGTTCCTCTATGTCACCGCCGTTAGGATTGATGGCTCCTACTATCATCAATAGAGATGCAGTCCAGGGTGAGACTTTTCTCCCCAGACAGATCTTCATATTTGGCGGCTCTGCACTGCGGGCCAATTCGCTTGGCCATCTGGAGTAGATTGAAAGTTACGCCCCTGGCCACCAGGTCAGGTTTGGAAGCTTAAACTACACGGCCGATATCCGCGGAGACTTGATCTTCAACGGATTCGAGCCTCTGCCTTGTGCGTCACGCGGTCACGACGAGTGCGGTTTAGCGCTACCATCGGATAGTGTTCAAGAGATCGCACAGGCAGCCGCTCCGACCCTCAATTCGGAGCCAGGTGCGCCTTCTGCGGACGGGTGGATGGACCCCGCCACGGAGGCCTTACCTCAGTGGCGATTGAGCCAAACATCGACCTTACCTTACACGCGAGCCGTGTTGTTAAACTGCCGGATCCTTCTCCGGCCACGGACTCCGAACCGCCTGCGCCCGTTCCTATCGAATCCGATTTGGCCCCGATCATGGAGTTTACCTCCGCGGCTATTTTTCAGCAGCCCTTTGGCGACATACTGAACTCATTAAGGTCTCTCTCCTTGTCAGGAGGATCCTGGCCGAACTATGTCCGGCAGGACTGGGATGCGGACGACAAAGAAATTCGCGACCCACCCACCACCCACTTAGTAGCCACTGTCGATGACTTAACTGAGATGCTCGACTTCGACTCTGAAAACATCGACGGTATGGACGACAATGCGAGAGACAAAGAGGAACCACTTCCCATGGGGCACTGGACGTCCAGCTCATCACATGACGTATACATGGTGGACACACCAAAGGAAAATGGCGACGAGGAACGGAAGGACGCAATGAAGGGTTGTCCCCTCGAGAAGCAGTCAAAGCGGCGGTGTAAGCGCCGCCCCAAATCCCGCCTTGACAGAAATAATGATCATATAGACCCAGCGTTAGAGCAGGGCGAACCACTGCCGGACCACAACAACGCGGAGAATCAAACCGAACAAACCAACTTTGTCAAGGATAATAGTCCGGAGGACATAACACCGGACAGACACCCGGAGCAACAAATTGCCCATCAAAGGCTTATTGCCACCGCGAGGAGTCTAAAAAGGCAGAAGCACAGGCTCAAGGCGGCGCAAGACACACTCCAAATCAGATGGAGTAAAGTACTCAACACAGCAGCGAAGTATGGCGGTAATCGCCTCACCAAGAGCTACCCGAAGCGGAAGTTGCTACCTGAATTCGATGAGGAGGCCTTAGATCCTCCGCAACAAAAAATTAAAACGGCCACCCGGCCAGATACACGACCTCACGACCAACATGGAGCGGCAAGCAACGCCGCACAGAAGCCAATACGCGATCCACGCAAGTGCTCGCATCAAAAGAACGGAGCAACTAGATCCATCTATGGACCGCGCAAGCGCACTCCAGCACACGATGCAACACACCAAACATCCGAACACCACGGCATGCCCAGATACAGGGGCGCCGCACACCCCCTATGTTTCACCGATGAGGTGCTGGACCATGAATTTTCAGAGGGATTCAAACCCGTAAACATAGAGGCATACGACGGAACAACAGACCCTGGGGTCTGGATTGAGGACTATATCCTCCACATCCATATGGCTCGAGGAGACGATCTCCACGCCATTAAATACTTACCCCTCAAACTCAAAGGGCCAGCTCGGCACTGGCTTAAAAGCCTCCCCGCAAACTCCATTGGAAGCTGGGAAGAGCTCGAAGACGCTTTTCGGGCAAATTTTCAAGGGACTTATGTCCGACCTCCGGACGCAGACAATTTGAGTCTTATAACTCAATAGCCCAGAGAGTCAGCCCGAAAGCTTTGGAACAGGTTTCTTACTAAAAAGAACCAAATAGTCGACCGTCCGGACAGCGAAGCCTTGGCAGCTTTTAAGCATAGCGTCCGTGATGAATGGCTTGCCAGACACCTCGGCCAAGAAAAGCCGAGAACAATGGCAGCATTAACAAGCCTCATGACCCGCTTTTGCATGGGTGAGGATAGCTAGCTAGCCAGATGCATCACCAGCGACCCCAGTACATCCGAATCTAGAGATGGAAACGGGAAATCACGGCGCAACAACAATAACAAACGTCGGAATAAAGAAGACAGCACGAAGAGCACGACAGTAAACGCCGAATTCAAAAGCTCTCGGCCAAGTCAGCAAAAGCCGCCCTCTAAAGGCGTCAGAGACGAACTGTCCAGCCTAAACAAAATTCTGGACCAAGTATGTCAGATCCATAGCACCCCTGGTAAACCCACTAATCATACCCACAGAAAATGTTGGGTCTTCAAGCAGTCCGGCAAGCTCAACGTCGTACACAAGGGGGAGGATACACCAAGCGAAGACGAGGATGAGCCTCTCAAGCAAGACACTGGGGAACAAAAGAAGTTCCCACCAGAAGTCAAAACAGTCAACGTGTTACACGTGATCAAGGGAAGAAAAGCGGCACTCCCAGAGAGACATGCCCAAGGGCCTATCACAACAAAGTCCTACCACTGGTCATCTCAAACGATCACTTTCGACCATCGTGATTACTCAGCAAGTATCCGACGTGCAGGATGGGCTGCCCTGGTATTAGACCCAATAATTAACGGATACCACTTTACACGAGTCCTGATGGACGGTGGTAGCAGTTTAAACCTGATATACCAGGATACAATCCGTGAAATGGGGATAGACCCAACGAAAATCCGCCATAGCAACACTACCTTTAAAGGAGTAACGCCAGGCCCAGGGGCTCACTGCACGGGCTCCCTGCTACTAAAAGTTGTATTCGGCTTCCCCGATAACTTCCGTAGCGAACATTTAACCATCCACATTGCTCCGTTCCAAAGTGGTTATCAAGCACTACTTGGACGCGAAGCTTTTGCTCGCTTTAATGCAATACTGCATTACGCTTCCCTCACGCTCAAGATGCCTGGTCCACGTGGCATCATTACAGTGAACGGAAATATTGAGAGATCTTTGCGCGCCGAAAAGAATGTGATTGCCTTAGCAGCCGCACACTAAAAACGGCCTCACCAACTAAAGCATTCGATAGGTCGTCAAGACCATGGACACGATTAGACGAGTCCGGCACAGCTATATGTAATTCATACCGGATTGAGGGCCACACCCCTATTACAAATATAAGGGGCTCAACGCGCACATACAAGTGGCAATTTTTTACTCATTTTTAATTATACATGGTTTCTTTAAAAAACCACCTTTGTGCATGACAAGTTTTTCACCTAGGTCCCTCTCTTTTACAGATGACCATCGTGCTACACTCGTCCAGGATACGGCACAATGGAGACACAGGCGTAGACGTGCAGCAGGGACCCGCTCCAAGGATTCTTTTTAGATTAAGACCATGCGTAAACCTTTTTTACTGTCTCTTGTTGATACACATCCCTCGAATTCTCAGCACAATTGAGAAGGATGCTGACGTCTTGGCATGTGGCCATGTCAGAATAATGCACGTACCTGGACACAAGGGGCTTCTTACAAAGGGCACTATTTAGGCCCGGTTTATACCATAAAGACCGAATACCTTAGGGAGTGTTCGGCGTCGTGAGTTTGGCCTTATATGCATCAGCTCCGAATCATTGTCTTTGGTCAAATGTTGGGTTTGCCCGGCTCCTGTGTTTTGGTGCCTTACGTTCCGCTTTATCGGCTAAGGCAGCACCAAGAGAACTACTGTGATTGTGCCCTGGTTCATCCGGACGAGCACATCAGTAGAGAAAGCCGAAAACTGACTGTCATGATATAGCGTGAGACTGGTCAACCACTCGATGACCTATCAGAATGTTAGAATTCCTCCGCCTTAACGAAGGGCCGTTTTTTGGCCAGACATGTACGCACCCCGAGATCAGGAGAGTGCGGAGCCACCAGGAGCTATCTAGTAGCCCCACTGTCAAACTCCTATGGCTAAGTGAAAGTGTTAAAGCTTATAGTCCGGTTGCCTCGTTCGCTGCGCCATCACCTCCTTATTAGGACCAAGACATTGGGTTAAGTGTGAATACGTGTTTTCTGCGAACACCCCCGCATTATATGCATGGGGGCTAAAGCCGACGATTGCAATCTTTCAGGTTATACACATGTATACATAAATGGCCGCACAGGAGGCATCATATTACTTTCGGGCAAAAGTATAAATACAGCCTTAATAAATTTCATAAAAACATTGTGTTTACAATGGGAATACATGTCACTCAAACATAATATTCTTCGAGCACTGGGCCTCTATCAAACGAGCGCCCTCGAGAACTTCTTCAAAATAGTGCTCGGCAGCCACTCGGCCTATGGCCGAACCCTGCGCCGCAACAGTGGTAGCATCCATCTCCGCCCAGTATGCTTTGACACGGCCAAGGGCCATCCGCGAGCCCTCTATACATGCCGACCTCTTCATCGCATTAATGCGCGACACCGCTCCAAGGAACTGCTGCACTAAGCTGAAATAGTTGTTCAGCTTCGGTTTTTCCGGCCACAGGCGATCTACGACGGACCTCATGGCGAGGCCGGACAACCTCTTGAGTTCGGCCCATTCGGCTAGCTGATCAGTCAATGGAAGCGGACACTCTGGAACGTTAAAATGCGACCAAAACAGCTTGTCCACTTCACGATCTGTTTGATCTTGGAAGTATTCGGCCGCATCGACAGCGCTCGCCTTCAAGTCCATATATGCGTCTGCCGAACTCCACAGCTGATCCAGAGGGGCATACCGCGAATCTCCGAACTTCCTCTGTAGCAAAAAGGGCTTCCCAGCCGCAATATCCCCGGCTTCACGCATCTCTTCCTTCTTTGCCCTCATAGCAGAGCGTCTTTGGTTGCCACCGCGGCCTTTTCAATGTCCATCGCCTTCGCTCGGTTTTCTTCTTCAAGGAGCCGGCAACGGTCGGCAGTGTCTTTTAACTTTACAACCATCTTGGCCATTTTATCTTTGCTCTCACAATGTGCAGCCTTTTCGGCTCTTAACTATTCAGCCGCCTTTAAAGCGGCCGCATTACTAATTCTTGCTTGTTCCTTGGCTCGGGCAAGTTCCGCCCGAAGGGTCTCCATGGTGGTAGCTCCGTCTACAGTCACAACATATTAAAGATACTGTCATCATGCTGCTCTTATTATGTGACATTCACCAGAAAACATTACTTACCCTGTGATTCATCAAGCCGCTTGTTAACAAGCTCAATGTTGGCGTCTGCCGCATCCAGTTGCCGCTTTAATTCGGCAAACTCACTAGTCCGGCTAGCCAC
Organism: Triticum aestivum; assembly: GCF_018294505.1. Lineage (NCBI taxonomy): Eukaryota > Viridiplantae > Streptophyta > Magnoliopsida > Poales > Poaceae > Triticum > Triticum aestivum. Next base: position 289,955,654 of record NC_057809.1, read on the forward strand.
CAGAGCTTCCACCACCTGCACATAAAGGCATTCTGGTTATTGCCTGGGACTATGATCCTCTGTTCGCCGTCGTTCTCGACGACAACCAGAGTCTCAGGGGCTACTATCTACACAGGGCACACCTAACATGTGTGGTACTATCAAATATCATTTCACGTACCTCAAAGCCTGTTAGTAGAGTCATAAAGGCTTCATGTAATCCACTTTCGACGGACGAAATTCTTTCCATCACCATACCCATTAGCGTACGGTGTTCTTCTAAGATGGCCGCTCGCTCCAACAGCTCCCTCAGAACGTCCGACCGCATACCAGACGGTGCCGAATTCTTTTGTTTTGTCTCTTCGAGAGCCGAACGTTGGGGACTTCGGGTGACTATGGGATTATCTTCTGGCCTCACCGGATCCGGAGAGGCCCTCCGTGATGACACTTCGGGGTCGCCCGCTTCTTGAGCGGAGGAGTCCGGGGGAGGCGTTTCGCTCTCCATCATCTCCGGAAGAAGATCCCCCGAAGACGAGCTCAGCTGAGAAGGGCTAAGACCCGAACTGCATGATATATGTGGCGGTTATTCTCCTCAGAGGAAAGGTAGTATACCTTCACTATTAAAGTATTTTTTGAATCACTTACGACTCGTTGGAGGGCTGATCCTCCCGCGGACTTTGTGTGGCAAGAGCACCCCTCGAGGCAGGACCCTCTGTTGGAGACTTCTTCTCTCGTTTGGAGGCCTCGGCTTCCAGATCCTCAGAAGCGGTCCTCTTCCTCCCCCGGTTATCCTCCTTTGTGTAGGTGCTCATTCCCTCGGTTGGAACAGGCAATGATGGGGGCCCGCTTTCGCCCATATTATTCCCCACTGTATCTTCCTTCGAGGGCTCCGGGCAAGGTGCGAGCTCGAGCATCTTTTCCAGCACTGGATTTTCCAAACCCTCAGGGAGGGGGCCCGAACACCGAATCATCTTCACTTTTGTTAGCCAGTCCTGGTCAAAGAGCGATTTCTTAGAGATGACGTCGTGATGAATAAAAGACGGTGTGTTCGGCTAGAGGATTACTTACTTGTTCGGTGACGCGGTTACTGCTCAGGCCCACGTCCTCGGTAGTGTCCGGACACTCTATTTGAGGTCCGAAGAATGACTTGTACATTTCCTCGTGCGTCAGGCCGGGGAAACTTTGAATAGCATGCAGTCCTTCTGGGTTGAACTCCCATAAGCGAAGGGGCCGACGTTTGCAGGGCTGGACTCGACGAACCAACATAACTTGCACTACCACAACCAAATTAAAATCTCCCTCGAAGAGATCTTGAATGCGGCTTTGCAGTATAGGCACGTTCTTGGCTGGACCCTAGCTCAGTCCTCTGCTAATCCATGACATCAGTTGTGGTGGGGGGGCCGAGCGGAAAGCGGGGGCAGCCGCCCACTTGGCACTTCTAGGAGCCATGATGTAAAACCACTCCCGTTGCCATAATTCGGACACCTCTCGAAAGGAACCTTTCGGCCACGGAGCTCCTGCCATCTTGCTTATTGACGCGCCTCCGCACGCTGCATGTTGCCCCTCGATCATCTTCGGCTTCACTTCAAAGGTCTTGAGCCATAGGCCGAAGTGAGGGGTAATGCGGAGGAAGGCCTCACACACGACAATAAATGTCGAGATGTGGAGAAAGGAGTCTGGAGCTAGATCGTGGAAATCTAGCCCGTAATAGAACATCAAACCCCCGACGAAGGGATCCAGAGTGAGGCCTAGGCCTCGGAGGAAGTGGGAGATGAACACGACATTCTCGTTGGGTTCGGGAGTGGGGACGACCTGCCCTCGAGCAGGCAGCCGATGCGAAACCTCGGTGGTCAAGTATCTGGCCTCCCTCAACTTCTTGATATCCTCTTCCGTGATGGAGGAGGGCATCCATCGGCCTTAAAGGCTGGATCCGGACATGATTAAAGATCCGGAGCACCTGACCTGGGCTTTGGGTGTTAGAACTCAAGGCAGGGGAGGGGTTCGATTGAGCACGAGAGGGAAAAAGCGAAAACCTTGTCCCTTTATAAGAGGGTGAATATCAAGCGTCCTCACCGTAACCGTTTGGACTTGCCTATAATCTAGGAGTCCTGGACATGGTTGGGTTACCCACGACCGTATTAATGAGAATGCCGTAATTGGGGGAACATGATCTCTGCTTCGACAAGACATGTCAAGAAACCGCCTTGCATTATGTGTGGAGCTGGTTGAAGAAAAACGGTTCGAATAAGCACCGGGCCATGGCATAATGTCATGTTGCCAAAACGTGTGAGCGGATTAGGATTTGTGGAAATATTATTCTCTACGGTGGTAGGTGGAACTTATTTTGCAGAGCCGGACACTATCCTTGTGTTCAAAATCTTCTATGAAGTATTCGGAGGAGGAACCCGCCTTGCAATGCCGAAGACTATCTGCGTGCCGGACTCGTCATCATTGAAGCCTGGTTCAGGGGCTACCGAGGGAGTCCTGGATTAGGGGGTGTCCGGATAGCCGGACTATAACCTTTGGCCGGACTCTCGGACTATGAAGATACAAGATTGAAGAGTTCGTCCCGTGTCCGGATGGGACTTTCCTTGGCATGGAAGGCAAGGTTGGCAATACATATATGTAGATCTCCTCCCATTGTAACCGACTCTGTGTAACCCTAGCCCTCTCCAGTGTCTATATAAACTGGAGGGTTTTAGTCCATAGGACGAACAACAATCATACCATAGGCTAGCTTCTAGGGTTTAGCCTCTCTGATCTCATGGTAGATCTACTCTTGTACTACCCATATCATCAATATTAATCAAGCAGGACGTAGGGTTTTACCTCCATCAAGAGGGCCCGAACCTAGGTAAAACATTGTGTCCCCTGCCTCTTATTACCATCTGGGCTAGACGCACAGTTCGGGACCCCCTACCCGAGATCCGCCGGTTTTGACACCGACAATCGTCGTGGGAAGTAGCGGTTCACGCGACGGTAGTTAAACTTGACCTTTGCGTTACACGGGTCTTCGGTGATGGTCGGCGTACATGGTTCGGAGTGGTACTTGCATGTTTGGACTTGTCAGTCTCGATTCTTGCGACGGTAGTGGTATACGTCTTGTTTTCGGAGAGGTACTTGGGGTCATTTGAACTTGTCGGTCTCGTCATCTCAAAGGGGTGCTTGACGTTCTTAGCGATTCCGAAGACGACGATAGAGGTACACTTGTTGTAGGGGTACTTGTCGGATCCACGGTGACGATAGAGGTACAAACGTTCTTGCGGTACTTGGGTCATCGTGGAACTTGGCACATCCAAAGGGTACTTGACGGGTCCGAGGTCTCCGGCCGTGATGGAACTTGGCGAATCCCGAAGCGTTCTTGACGATCCAAAATGGCACAAGTGAGATGCACATCCACGGAGTCTTCCCGCTTGGGCTCTCAGGTGACTGAAGGCGCCAGCGAGCGCAAGAGATGCAGGGAGCAGCATCAGCTCTAGGAACTTGATGTGACGACGAAGCCGACAGCAAGGAGAAAAGAGCAGGGGCACGCCGGAGTAGCTGGTGGCGCCTGGTCACCGGCGAGGAGATGAGCGCGGGGTCGGGTGGTTCTGCGGGGGTACTCGGGGCCTGACAGCGGCATGGCGCGGGCGCCGGGGCCGCCGAAGTTGGCCCCTCGGGTGGTGGCGCGGGGAGGACTCGGCCGTGAGTAGACGAGCTCAACCACCAGGGTCGCGCGGCGGGGCGAAGTGGCATCCGTGCGTCGAGGCGGGGCGCGGCGGACATGGAGGTGGGGTGCAGCACAGCGGCAAGACGACGACGACTGCAGGGCGCTGGTGGCAGGCCGGATCGAGGAGGAAGGAGGCGAAGGGATCGGGATCGGGCAGATGAGAGGTGCGCGAGGGGATCTAGCGGGGCTCGTGCGAGGAGAAGCAAGAGGAGAGGTGGCGCGACGTACGGGAGATATGTGATCGAGAGGTTGCTGCGCGAGGGAGATGGGGATCGAGGAGATAAGTGGGATCGAGGGAGATGGGTCACGGGCGAGAGGAGTGGTCGAACGCAGTACCTCCTCTCTTGGCGGCGCGAGGGGGAGATCGAGATGGAGAGGTTCGCTAGGCCTAGTGTTAGGTCCGGTGCGGGCTGGGCCTGACCGGCTAGAGTGGGGAGGCCCAAGTGTGCTGGCTGATGGGCTTAGAGGTAAATGGCCGTCCTGGCTCCCTCTTCTCACTCCTCTTCTTACCCTTTTCAAAACAGAAAATAAAGAGAACGAAAAAGGGAAGAAAAGAAAGGTTAGAGAAAGAGTTTGGGCACGGGGATAATTTTTACGGACTCATAAAAAATGTGCACGGTCCACGAAAATTAGGGGAGACATGATTGAAAGATGTCATTCAAAAACATTTGAATTTAATTCAAATGGGTTTGAACTAGGGCTTGGTTATAGAAATGTCTAAAAATGTTGAGGTTTTAGGAGGAGCCTCGATAAACAAGATGAGAGATATTGGCAAGGTTTGAAGGTCAAACTCGAAGAGGAATATACATGAGGAATTATTTGCACGTGTGTTACGATGATTCCAAAATAATGGAAAATTTATAATAGCTCCCTAAATATTAGGAGGATAAAGTTATAAAGAGAAGTCACTCTTCCCTCGATTTAAATGGATCGAAGATCCATACAATTTATTTATAAAAGTTATAAGATTAATGAAATGATGGCATGATGACATGATGCAATGCAAAAATAAAAGGGCAGGCACAAATGAAACACACGGCAAAACCCGGAACATATGGAAGTCTTCTCGAGCATCGGTCTTGGGGCATTACAATCTTCTCCTATATGAAGTCTTTCGTCGAGAAAAAAATAAGAAGCAACCTTTCGGGACGAAACTCCGCCGCCACGAGGCGGAACCTTGGTGGATCCAATCTAGAGCTCCGGCAGAGCTGTTCTACCGAGGAAACTTCCCTCCCAGAGGGGGAAATCATTGCTATCGTCAACACCAGTGCTCCTCTCATCGGGAGAGGGCAATCTCCATCAACATCTTCATCAGCACCATCTCATCTCAAAACCCTAGTTCATCTCTTGTATCCAATTCTTGTCTCCAAGTCTGGGATTGGTGCTAGTAGGTTGCTAGTGGTGTTAATTACTCCTTGTAGTTGATGCTAGTTGGTTTAATTGGTGGAAGATCATATGTTCAGATCCTATATGCATATTAATACTCCTCTGATTATGAACATGTTTATGCTTTGTGAGTAGTTATGTTTGTTCCTGAGGACAAGGGAGAAGTCTTGCTATTAGTAGTCATGTGAATTTGGCATTCGTTCGATATTTTGATGAGACCTCTGATTATGAACATGTTTATGCTTTGTGAGTAGTTATGTTTGTTCCTGAGGACAAGGGAGAAGTCTTGCTATTAGTAGTCATGTGAATTTGGCATTCGTTCGATATTTTGATGAGATGTATGTTGTCTAGCCTCTAGTGGTGTTATGTGAACGTCGACTACATAACACTTCACCATTATTTGGGCCTAGAGGAAGGCATTGGGAAGTAATAAGTAGATGATGGGTTGCTAGAGTGACAGAAGCTTAAACCTTATTTTATGCGTTGCTTCGTAAGGGGGTGATTTGGATCCATATGTTTCATGCTATGGTTAGGTTTACCTTAATACTTTTGTTGTAGTTGCGTATGCTTGCAATAGAGGTTAGTCATAAGTGGGATGCTTGTCCAAGTAAGGGCAGTACCCAAGCACCGGTCCACCCACATGTCAAATTATCATAGTACCGAACGTGAATCATATGAACGTGATGAAAACTAGCTTGACGATATTCCCATGTGTCCTCGGGAGCGCTTTTCCTTACATAAGAGTTTGTCCAGGCTTGTCCTTTGCTACAAAAAGGATTGGGCCACCTTGCTGCACTTTATTTACTTTCGTTATTTGTTGCTCGTTACAAATTATCTCATCACAAAACTATCTGTTACCACTTATTTCAGTACTTGCAGAGAATACCTTGCTGAAAACCGTTTATCATTTCCTTCTGCTCCTCGTTGGGTTCGACACTCTTACTTATCGAAAGGACTACGATAGATCCCCTATACTTGTGGGTCATCAGTTTCGGACCTCTCCTCCAAGGGCCACGAAATTCCCCCCTCTTCCTCCACATAGGGCGTCGTTTAGGCTTTGGGTATTGTTTAGATTAAAAGTTTGCCATAGCTGCAACTTTGCGTACTTCATTTGTGTCCAACGACCAGACCAAGACGTCACAGAACCCCACCTTCATCAATTAAGCTTTCCTCTTATATTCGCAATATCCAGATTGCAATTTCAATTTCTTGCTTGTTCTTCGATGCTTGCAGGAAATAGACCCTTGTGGTCAGGTTGATCGTGCTCCGGCGTGGTCAATAACCTCTCGGAGTTGGTTTAGCGAGTGCTAAGGCGCGACGTACTCGCACGTTCGTAGTCAGATTGTCAAAGTCGACTTCCACCAAAACGATAGCCACCATCTCATCGAAAGATCGGGCCCCTCGCCTCTATCAAGTGGTATTAGATTTTCAGGTTGCTCGGTGAGATTTTATAGTTTTTCATAGTTTAGATCGAGTCTGTTCTTCATACCTATAGTTCACGAAATAGCCACAAAAAAATTAGGGTTAGTTCATCATATCCGAACCAATCTGAGCCATTGCATAATCTTTTTAGGGTTTTGCATTGTTGAGTTTGCGGTTGCATCGTCGTGTCTAGTTGCTGGTCTTAGTGTCTAGTCCTTTAGAGTTTCGAGTTCTGTTCACAAGTAGTCATGCCACCGCCGCATCATCATCATCACCGCTGCCATATACCACCATCATCATCACCACTGCCATATACCACCATCGTCATCACCGCTGCCATATACCACCATCATCATCACTGCTGCCATATACCACATATCCACCGCCATCACGCCAATCCGAGTCCACCTGCAACATATATCCGCCACCAGTCCGAGTTCCACCAGATTCATCGCCGCCACCGGTCCGAGTTCCACTAGATTCATCTCTGCCACCAGTCCTAGTCCGAGTCCAGTATTTTGTTACTCTGTTTTGGATTTCCAGATCACGCGGTACTCCGAGTCGTGATAGAGCAGGACTCCCGAACTTCCGTGCTACCCGCAGAAGAAAAATAGTTCCAAACTAAAAAAATAGTCTGGAAAATTATGGCTAGGCAGTTTTTGGACCATTTGTAGAATTTTTCGAATTTTTTTTGTTGCGGAGCGAAAAAAGTGCAAAAAAGTGAAAAAAGAAGAAAAAATCAGAGCGTGCTCCTCCCTTGTTTACGTACAATGTCGTGATTTTGTTAGTGTTCTCGGCTCGCGTCTCTAGCACGGTCTAGCCTAGGACCAACACAGTACCGTCGTTGAGCGTTTATTCAACTTTGCATCTCTGAATTGATTATTGCTGACCCTTTTTGCTACCATATCATAAGCCTTCCCAGCTCCACATACATCTACGTCGTGCGTTTGACTCTCCCTGGTAATCGCTCTATCCAAGCTTTGAGAGTTTTCACTACGACGGTTGTCGATCACCGCCTGCTGCTGGGTAAGAACTGGTAAGAATTTGAGATTTGCTTGACGGATTTGGACACCCACCACCACCTCTTGTTAGTAGTCTGTAGGATCATATTCTTGTGTGTTTCTATTGTTGCTAACCATGGCAGGATCACAAGCCGACGAGACTGACTGGGAGAACATGACGAATAAGGAGTTGCATGATAAATTTCAGCAAATGATGAGTGGACAGGTGAAAGATGTGCTAAATAGATTTGAAGAGGCCATGGAGAAGATAGATGGCATGGAGAAGACGTTCGAAACAAAGCTCGATAACAAGTTTAATGAATTGCTCGTGTGTCTTCCACCACCACCACCGGCTGCCCCTAACGCACCTCTACAACAACAACAACAACAACAACAACAACAACAACAACAACAACAACAACAACAACAATGTCGCTTTTCAAATCAAGTGGGATGAGCACAACACATTCCCATTGACCCTGGGCAAAATTCGGGTGCCGCTGTTGATGCTTCTGTCGCTCCTGCTGCTACTGCAGAGATGGAGGATCATTACGAGGATGAGGTTGATCAAAATCAAAACTACGTGCAATCACCACCACCACCACCACCAGGTCATCTTCAGGTATATCATCGCAACGGTAGGTGACGCGGAGCATCCTACAATCACCCCCATATACACTCGAGCATAGTCCATTGGGCACAAGGTGAACTCGCTCCTTTCCGAATCTTCCCTTTCCGCACATAAGACATGGATGCTACTTCAAGCGTGGACCTTGTGCATACTCAGGTACACCCGAGGAGACCAAGGAGAGCCCAAGGACCAAGTCCAAGTGTGTGCGGGAGCGAAGGAAGGAGAAGGAAGAAGAGCCACCTTCTATAGGCTCCGGGCATCCGGACCAGCCCGGACATCCGGCCCTACCCTCGGAAATATGGCCCCTTCCTATCCAGAGAGCTCCGGAAGTGACCCCGACAGCCCGGACATCCGGCCCCATGCCCCAGACATTCGGCACCTCACGAAGCCCCGGACATCCGGCCCCTTCGCCCGGAAATCCGGAGCACGCTAACAAGAGAGCAGAAGAATCGGGAACTCCAGCCCGGACATGCGGCCAGAGGCCCGGACAACCGGCTCTTCATGAGCCGTCGGACATCCGGCCCCCAGCCCGGACATCCGGCACCTGCCTGTGCGCAGAGATCGGGCCAAGGGCCCATGTATCCCCCCTCTCACTTACCCCTTCGTGGGCTAGCACTATATATACTCCCCACCTCCTCCTAGTTCGAGTTAGCGTTGGTTTAGCTGATATTTAGAGATAGAGCTACGCTCATCCACATCGGATCTACTCCACGAGAGAGACCACGACCTCTACGGAGAAGATCCCTTTGGATTCAAGACCTCCTTTTGGAGAAGAACTCAAGACCTCCTCATGTAGAAGACCGGTTACCTCTTGTATCGTCCGTTGTTGACTTTGGATCTTGTATCTTCCTTTGTGTTCATGGATCTAGCACATGTGTGATTGTTCTTGTTGGTTTGGGTGATTCTCTTGTGTTTCCCTTCGTGTTTCTCCTCGTGATTTCCCGTGTGTTCTTCGTGTTCATCACGGGATCCGCTCCTTTCATGAAAGATCGGGCCACTAGGGTTCTACCCTACATCATCTTGGTATCATGAGCCATGTTGATCACGATTTCGGAGCCTCCCCTCTTTGTTTTCTAGCCTAATTTTGTTGATTTCGTCCTGAATTCGAAAATCCCCACCAAAAATAGACCCCATTTTTTGTGATTTGTTGGTTTTGATGATGTTTTGTTGATTTTGATCCATGGATTTGCTTGGTTTCGAGTGGATCTAGCATATCCCCAAGTTTCCCCACTTCCCATCCACGAAATCCCATAAATTCTGCCCCCAAAATCATAAATTTCCGCCCCAAGTTGAAAATTTCCGCCCCAAACGAGATCTTGAATCGTCAGGCCAGACATCCGGGCCGTAGGCCGGACATCCGGGCCATCGGGCCGGACATCCGGGCCCCAAGCCAGACATCCGGCTCCTGGAGCGCAAAATCTACATGGTTTTGGACACTGACCCTCGGATATCCGGCCCCCGAGCCCGGATGTATGGCCCCTGGGATGTTAGCCTTCCCCGTTTCACCATTTTGTCCATAACTAATTCATCCGGAGTCCGTTTTTACGTTCTTTAGCTCATTGAAAAGCTCTTGACACCCCCTTCCCACAAAAATACTACCATCATCATTTGACTCCAACAAATTTTGACAATTTTGGCATCTTTGCCTAGGGCTTCCACCACATAATTCGCTACACCACCACCGACTTCTGCAACCTAACCAATTTTGTTCCCCATCGCATTAGTGGTTGCTTGAGGAGTGATTTGAGTCTCCTAAGGTGTTTAGGCTACTTAGGTACGGTTGCTTCTTCATCAACTACCACCACCACCCTAACTCCCACATAGGCTTGTCCACCATACACTTCCACCACCCCGACTTAACCCAATTTTGTTTGTGTTGTGAGTTGTGTCTCCTAAGGTGTTTAGGCTACTTAGGGACCGTGCTTCCAACTCCGACACCATGTATAGCCAACCTTACCCTCCACTTCAGCATTGCCTACTCGTATAGCCCATCATTGCCCTTCCATAAAACCACCACCGCATTCCCGCTACCACCATTTGACATTTGAGATTTTGAGTTCACGGTTTTTCCATTTTCTAAGGTGTTTCGGCTACTTAGGGACGAGTCTCCATCATCTTGGTATCTACATCAAGAACACCGCCACTCATCATCTCCAAGGACAGTAACCTTCATATTATCTTGGTATCATGGTATCCCTCCATTGTATATTCCCTTGCCATTGCATTGTTAACCCCTAGCCCATTTTGCGTTACTTGCCTATCGAGACTAGCCATTTGAGTATTGTCGGCAACGTTACTTGTGCACATTAGTGATCTACACCTTCCATCGCATACATACCATATCATATTAGTATCATATCATCCCTTGTGTCATAAGAGTGTTCCCGTATATACCCAATTGCTATCTTGGTTTGTGCATTTCGCATTGTGGCCATAAAAAAGAATAATAAGCTTTTAAGCAAAGAAAAAGAGTGAACAAAGAGCTTGTAAGCAAGTAACATAGCATCATACCACATTGCACATAAGATTGTCATATTCGATCATCTTGGATCATACCACCGGAACATCATATACATAGCATACTTGGGATAGAAGTCATTGTGTTTTTGTCTCCTATAGGTTGTGCACAAGTGTCGTATCCGCCTATTGAGCAATCGTGCTAGAGTCTCTCTAGAGTTGTGCAACAAGAGCATTTTCCGTGGATTCCACATTTTGAGCTCATTCCTTGGTTGCACGACCCCATTTATCTATCCGTGTGTGTGTTTCCGTGTGCCACATATTGCTACTGGTCTACTTGTTTCACTTGCGAATTTGTGAATCTCTTTCAACATTATTGACTCTGGCTAACATTTTGCATCAAATTTTTTGTGCCACTATCCTCACCGATCTCCACCATAAGTCGTATTTGTGTAGGTGTGAGAAACCGACAAGAATTGGTACCAATTGTGCTATTTCCTTATCCACATTGGAGTGATCATTGATCCACTTTCAACTTCGGTCAAGGTACATTTGGTATTCGTTCTTCTCTTTCTACCACTCACATTTTTCTCTTAGAGTGATGGATAGGCAAGGCATTTCATCTCCGGTCTTCCACAACAACGACAACGTGAACAACTACATCACCAAAGCGTCAATCTTCGATCTACAACGACAAATGCAAGGCGCACAATCAAGATTGCGAGAGCGCATCAAGTACCTCTCCATCAAAATTCGTCACTCCGAAGCAAGGAAAAGGGACTACATTGACAACAAGCTTTCCGCGCACAAGGAGGAGCAAGATGCAAGGATTGAGAAGATTCATACCTTGTTGATCAATTGTTCTTCCCCTTCATCATCCTTGAGGCGGTGACATTCAAGTCACAAGTCTTCGGAGTGCAAAAATGATGCAAGCGCAAGTCGTCCACATCCACATCTCCATGGCGACCACCATCACATTCTTGATCCACCTCGTCATGAAGGGCAAGTCACCTCCAAGCAACATGTGCACGACGACGACAAACGACATCTACTACGAGCTCACGTGTGACAACGCCCATATCATCATGACGATGCTCACCAAGCGCAAATGCACAAGTCCCAACAAGCCCTACTTCACGCCAAGTCCAAACTTCATGAGCACAAGAGAAGACCGCGAGATGAGCACCACCAAGACAGCGCTACGGCTACTACCACCACCACTTTGGCATCTTCGCCAAGTGCTATCAAGGCATCTTGCCTTTGGACGTACGACATCTTCACCTACTTCTCCTGAGTTCGCCTACATCGACATCTTCAACAACGAGGCGACCACCTACGAGCGAGGGCGACACTCCCATCTTCGGAAGCCCCTCAAGGAAGATGGCTGAGCATGGGAAATTCCCTTCGGTCATGAAGACGAGCTATGAGGTGCCACATCATATGGATCTCCTACAACAACAAGACGACGACAAGAAGGTCGAGCAAGGGCATCCCCTTCGACCATGGCGACGAGCATGAACCTCTTCAACAACATGAAGACGACGCCCATATTGGCCTCATACTCCGAGTCAAGCTACGAGACCGCACATGAGAACTTATCTTTGGTCTTATAGGAGAGTGATGATGTGCCATCTTCGGCCTTCATCCATGGCTAGGACTACGAAATGATTGAGCATGGAGACATTTGCACCTACATCTCTCCGACACCCACATATGATGAGATGCCCCAATTTCCATGTGAGGAGAGCCACCACCCCATGAGTGAGATGAGTGACTCCACCATATATGACATTGAATGCATTTCCTATGATAGGATGAGTGTGATCACCACTAGCCCCACACATGAGAGCATGCCACACATCCTATGTGAGGTTGAGAGCCATTTGAGTGACTCCGCCAACCATATGAGTGAGAGCATCCAAGAGGGAGTGAGTGAGCCACAACACTTAGTGAGTGAGGTAGTTGAGATGGCATGTGAGGCCACTATGATTTCTAACAACTTAACCTCTACTTCGAGTGTGTTTTCTTGGTGCTAGGTCTCCTACATGATGACACGCCTATCCTCGACGAGTCCATACCTCCAAAGGAGACGATGATGGCCATGATGGACGATGATGCACCCCCCACATGGTTCCATCAAGGTGAAGATGACAACGACTTGGTCTTCGACACCTCACCTACAACACATGAGTGATGCTCCAAAGGTAACATAGGTGATGGTGCTTCTCTTGTCCCACTAGTGGACTATCTCACCAATGATTGCTTGCATGATGTTGATCCACCTATTACCATGCTTCATGTGATAGAGGCAAAGGTGTCCCGTCTTTCGATGAGAAGGTGGATTTCGCTTTGGTGGAAGTCGACTTTGACGATCCGACTACGAACGTGCGAGGACGTCGCGCCTTAGCAATCGCTAAACCAACTCCGAGAGGTTATTGACCACGCCGGGGCACGATCAACCTGACCACGAGGGTCTGTTTCCTGCGAGCAAACGAAGAACAAGCAAGAAACTAAGATTGCAATCTGGATATTGCGAATATAAGATGAAAGCTTTATTGATCAAGGTGGGGTTCTGTGACGCCTTTGTCTGGTCGTTGAACACAAACGAAGTACGCGAAGTTGCAGCTATGGCGAACTTTTAATCTAAACAAAACCCAAAGTCTAAACGATGCCCTAAGGGCTGTATATATGGAGGAAGAGGGGGGAATTTCGTGGCCCTTGGTGGAGGGGTCCGACATCAACCCTATCTCTTGTTTCCCCACACATACGGACTCTAAAAATAGCCTATACTTATGTATTTCGAAATTACATGGGCCTGGCCCAATAATAAGGTGACGCAGCACCTAAAATAGCCTCGGGACGAAATTTATGAAGTGGCATCTTGTATATTTCGTCCAAGGCTTCATGCACCCATTATGGTGGCTTCAAAGTCCTGAAATCATCACTTGTAACTCCGTTCTTGTTCCCCTTGCGCATGCCATCATCTCCATGCTTGTTCTTGCTCCAATGTTCATCCTTCTCCAAGCTAGGCCCTTCATTTGTAAGCAAAACAAATGTATCCAATTTAGGCAGCATCATATTCTCATGAACATTAGAATCATTACCAAGAAACGAAAGTACCTGGTAACTTAGTTGGCGTGCACGAGCTCTAGTAATTGGTCCAGTATGTATAGCAGCAGGGGCTGTGGGTGTAACAATTGTATTGATGTCCTCATCAAAGCATAGCTTCATTCTCCTCAACAATACCACATCTAATCATGCCAGTTTGTAATTCCTGATAATATTCTTCTACAGAATTTTTCCCTTGTCTTAAACGCTGCAATTTTTGAAGCAATTCACGTTGATAATATGGTGGAACCCAACGCGTACGCATAGCAGTTTTCAAAGCAGCCCAAGTAGTTGGAATAGGATATAATCTACAATGTTCAGACCACCATACACATGCAAAACTAGTGAAAGCACAAACAGCAGCAGCAACTCGTCTCTCCTCAGGATATTGTAAACATGTAAATCGTTGTTCAGTTTCTAACTCCCAAGTAAGATATATATCAGGAACATATCTACCCTCAAATGGTGGAATATTCAATTTCAGTTTAGGAATATGGACATCATCTCGTACCTGAGGTGGTGGTACAGGCCTACCATTACGAATATATACCTGAGGTCGACCTGCTGGTGGTGGTACAGGTGGCTGCATGTAGTGTTGATTTTGATCAACCTCATCCTCATAATCTCCCACATAATCATCCTCCTCCGCATCAGCAGCAGGAGCCACAGAAGTATCAACAGCAGCACCAACAGTTTGGCCAAACGCAAGAGGAACACGGCTTGCTCGGCGGAGGTCTGCTTCGCGACGTGGAGGTAGTCGTTGTTGTTGTTGTTGGAGAGGTGCGTTAGGTGCAGCGGGTGGTGGTGGTGGAAGACGCGCGAGCAATTCATTAAACTTGTTATCGAGCTTTGTTTCGAACGTCTTCTCAAGGCCAGTGATCTTCTCCACGGCCTCTTCAAAATTGTTCAGCACATCTTGCACCTGTTCAGTCATCATTTGCTGAAACTTATCATGAAGCTCCTTGTTCGATAAATTCTCCCAGTCAATCTCGTCGGCTTGTGATCCTGGCATGGTTAGCAGCAATAGAAACACACAAGAATATGATCCTACAGACTACTAAGAAGTGGTGGTGGTGTATCACAAATCCGTCAAGCAAATCTCAAATTCTTACCAGTTCTTACCCAGCAGCAGGCGGTGATCGGCAACCGTTGTAGTCAAAAACTCTCAAAGCTTGGATAAAGCGATTACCAGGGAGAGTCAAACACACGACGTAGATGTATGTGGAGCTGGGAAGGCTTATAGTATGGTAGCAAAAAGGGTCAGCAATAATCAATTCAGAGATGCAAAGTTGAATAAACGCTCAACGACGGTACTGTGCTGGTCCTAGGCTAGACTGTGCTAGAGACGCGAGCCTAGAACACCAACAAAATCACGGCGCGGCACGTAAACAAGGGAAAAGCACACTCTGAATTTTTTTTTCGCTCTTTTTTTTTGCGCTCTTTTTTTTTGCGCTCTTTTTTTTTTGCGAAAAATCACTATAATGGCGAGTGTCTCAAAACTCTTCCTAGCTCAAACTGACAGGATGGGCACGAAATTTTTCGACCAATTTTTTTTTTCGACTGCCCGGACCCAAAAACTGGAAACGGGTCAAAAAAAACTTCCTATAATGGCACCTGTCTCAAAACACTCAGAAACACCTAAAAATAGGATAGCCAGAATTTTTTTCGAAAAATGCGTTTTCGAAAAATTTTGGGCCTAAACGGAGCGTGGCTACCCGACTCTTTTTTTTCCCCGAAACCTACTCCGGCAAGGAAACACGAATCGGAATCTAGATGGATCTCGAAAACAAACCTAATATGCAAGGAACTCGGATTGGTGGTGGATATATGGTGGTGGTATATGGCAGCGGTGGTGGTAGCGGTGGTAGTATATGGATATGGATCGGTGGTGGTATATGGACACGGATTGGTGGTGGTATATGGATACGGATTCGGAGCGGTGGCAGATAAGCGGTGGTGGTAGATGGCAGGGGCGATGATGATGGTGCGGCGGCGGCGTGACAACTTATGACCAGAACTCGAAACTCTAAAAGACTAGACGCTAAGACCAGCAACTAGACCGACGATGCAACCGCAAATTCAACAAAGCAAAACCCTAAAAAGATTATGCAAAGGCTCAGATTGGTTCGGATATGATGAACTAACCCTAATTTTTTTTGTGGCTTTTTCGTGGACTGTAGGTATGAAGAACAGACTTGATCTAAACTATGAAAAACTGTAAAATCTCACCGAGCAACCTGGAAATCTGATACCACTTGATAGGGGCAAAGGTGTCCCGTCTTTCGATGAGATGGTGGATTTCGCTTTGGTGGAAGTCGACTTTGACGATCCGACTACGAACGTGCGAGGACGTCGCGCCTTAGCAATCGCTAAACCAACTCCGAGAGGTTATTGACCACGCCGGGGCACGATCAACCTGACCACGAGGGTCTGTTTCCTGCGAGCAAATGAAGAACAAGCAAGAAACTAAGATTGCAATCTGGATATTGCGAATATAAGATGAAAGCTTTATTGATCAAGGTGGGGTTCTGTGACGCCTTTGTCTGGTCGTTGAACACAAACGAAGTACGCGAAGTTGCAGCTATGGCGAACTTTTAATCTAAACAAAACCCAAAGTCTAAACGATGCCCTAAGGGCTGTATATATGGAGGAAGAGGTGGGAATTTCGTGGCCCTTGGTGGAGGGGTCCGAAATCAACCCTATCTCTTGTTTCCCCACACATACGGACTCTAAAAATAGCCTATACTTATGTATTTCGAAATTACATGGGCCTGGCCCAATAATAAGGTGACGCAGCACCTAAAATAGCCTCGGGACGAAATTTATGAAGTGGCATCTTGTATATTTCGTCCAAGGCTTCATGCACCCATTATGGTGGCTTCAAAGTCCTGAAATCATCACTTGTAACTCCGTTCTTGTTCCCCTTGTGCATGCCATCATCTCCATGCTTGTTCTTGCTCCAATGTTCATCCTTCTCCAAGCTAGGCCCTTCATTTGTAAGCAAAACAAATGTATCCAATTTAGGCAGCATCATATTCTCATGAACATTAGAATCATTACCAAGAAACGAAAGTACCTGGTAATTTAGTTGGCGTGCACGAGCTCTAGTAACTGGTCCAGTATGTATAGCAGCAGGGGCTGTGGGTGTAACAATTGTATTGATGTCCTCATCATCATGCTAGCGCAACTTCTTCATGTCATGACTTACCTATTTATGGTAAATATGATGATGAGCATGTTGAGTTGTCTAGTTGTGATGCTATGCTCCATAGGATATCATGTGAAAATTCCATTGGTTACATCATGTTTGACAATCCATTGAACTTGTCATATGCTATGAGTGAGATCTCCCATATCGCATCATTTCAATCTCAACATAGTAACTATGCATGCCCCGTTACAATAAATCCCATTTGCACTTATGGCATAGATGACGAGATGATGGCCATTGGCTTTTGTTTTTCATGTGATGATATTGCCATGCTTCCTTTACACGATTTGCGCAATTCATCTACTATGCCATGCCATGATCACATTGTTCTGAATATGCATTGTTTTGGATGTTGTCAATATTCTCCATGTGATGTTTCCATTAATGCTCATGAGGAGACCCCCATAGTTTCCTCATACATATTAGGAGATTTTGATGCATTCCATACTTTGCATGATTCCCATAATTGCTTGCACCATATGCATTCCATGAATAAGAATGCTCTACATATTTCCCATTATGCATTAGACAATTTGGGTCTCCATTATGCTATACATAACAACAAACCTCTCATGATGGATGAAATGTTTCTCTATCATGCATCACATTTATTTGAGCATTGGATGTTTTGTGCTAACTGACACAAGCACGTGCACATCATGATGGATGATGTGTACATATAGCATGCACACACAATTTTCCATTTGTCTTTGTTTTGTGTAGGTACTCCCGTATACTCGTCAACCTGTCAATCCCAAGAGTTGACGAAACGAGCTCTTGAGAGCAAAGATGACTTGGGATCTCGTGAACTATCCTTTCCACCGCTCTCTTCGCGCAACGACTACGCACATCTCTCTCACTTGTCTCTCACACGGCTATGGGCTATATACCGCTCTCTTGCTCATTTTACCGTGTTCACATTGCATGTTATGCTTGCTTCTATGCCTTTGCCATGCAATTGTGACCCTTTCTTGCATCTACCCATGATTCACCATTATGCTACTCCTATGTGTATTTGCATGCTTGGTGGAGATCCTTGTTGCTTTTGCCATGTTTATCATGTGCCTCATGCTATTGATGCTATTTTGCTCATATCCTCCTTTCATGCTTGTGATATGTCTTGTGCATTATTCATGCCCACCATTTGCACACACGAGATGATTGCCATGATTCCTTCTAGTATGTTGCATCTTCGCACTACTAGCTTTCCCTACTTGATTGCTATGATTGCTTGCTTTGTCGCATCACCCATGTTCAACTCTTACTCACTTTCTTGGGTTGATGACATATATGCTCGTGCCTCTCACATGATACATCTTGTTCATTGTCTCTTGCCTCCAATTGTTGCATCTATGCTTATTGATCTTGGAGACTTGGACACCTTACTTGTGATGCATGCTTGTTTACTTGAGCCTATGGTATTTGGTTGTTCTCGCATCATATGCCTCCATACTATGAAATGCTCCCTTGTCCTTTCTTATGATGAGCATGATGCATACACTTGTTGGGTATCTTACCACCCGAATGATAGGTTTTGCACTTCCTCTAACCTCATTTGTTTTTGCGAGTGTTTGTCATGTTCTTTCCTTTTGAAGGATTTACAAGGTGGTACCATCACGAGACATATTGGTTATGTGAAGGCATACAAGATGCGCAACTCCAACATCCTTGGGACATTTCTAAAGGTGACCTCCTTCCCTTTGAGCCATCTTCAAATAAGCATACTGGATGGGTCATTCTTTCATTGTTTTCTCCTTCTTGTTGTCTACATGATACATCTCGCGAACGGAGGAGCGACATTGGAGATTGGCTCGATGGACCTTCAAGTTGAGGAGCGCTCAGACTTATTGGATGCACCTTCGAACGTCCACTCATGCCACGACATCGAGCATTGGTACTCCAACACCTCCATATTTGTTGATTGTGCTCACACATGTCATGCTCGATGGACATATCATACACATGACAAATTTGCATCTTATGCATGGATTGACTCACATCATGATTGCCTTGTTGCATCTTGTATTCCCATGTCATCCATGATATATGAGCTTGTGCACTTTCTTAGCAAATTTGTTGTGATCTTCCTTGGTGACATATATATACATCATGATCATATTTCTCATCATCAATTGCATGATCACATACTCATATTGAGCATCCATTGCCATATTCATGCTATTGATACACCATCTCTCTATGACATCATTTTGCACCATGGTCGCATTGATCACATTCACAATACATTTGTGTGCACAATGAATGCTTTTGCTCCCATGAATGCTTTGTATACCAAATCATATCTTTTGGATAAGCTTCACGCACCTTGTCATGGTCAATCTTGTCGCATGGACTCTTTCTTATTTGATGGACACTTTGTGTGTGCTAACCATTGTATTTCCGAGTGTCGTTTGCGTTTGCTCTTTTTGCATGTATACCACTCCAGCGACACCTTCGAGTACTTGGATTGCGCCATATCTTCCTCTTCGTCCAACTACAAGTCCGTCCACGACAACTGTTTCCATGGTGATGAGGTTTTCGATCCTAGGTTGGATCTTTCCCAAGGGAGGGGAGATGATGTTGGGGAACGTTGCAGAAAACAAAAATTTTCCTACTCGTTCCACCAAGATCATCTAGGAGTTCATCTAGCAACGAGTCATTGGATGCATCTACGTACCTTGTAGATCGCGAGCGGAAGCGTTCAAAGAACGGGGATGATGTAGTCGAACACGACGTGATCCAAATCACCGATGACCAGTACCGAACGGACGGCACCTCCGCGTTCAACACACGTACGGAACAGCCACGTCTCCTCCTTCTTGATCCAGCAAGGGAGGGAGGAGAGGTTGAGGGAGATGGCACCAGCAGCAGCACGACGGCGTGGTGTTGATGGAGCTGCAGTACTCCGGCAGAGCTTCGCTAAGCACTATGGAGGTGGACGAGGTGTTGGGGAGGGAGAAGGAGGTAACCAAAGGCCAGGGCGTTCAGGTATGAAGTCTCTCCTCTCCCCCACTATATATAGGGGTGCCAAGGGGGGGGGGGGTGCGCAGCCTAGGAGATCTGATCTCCTAGGTGCGGCGGCCAGGGGAGGGTTTCCCTCCCCTCCAAGGCACCTAGGAGGTGCCTTACCCTCCTAGGACTCTTGCCCCCTTAAACCCTAGGCGCATGGGCCTATGTGGGGCTGGTGCCCTTGGCCCATTAGGCCAAGGCGCACCCCCTTACAGC